>NC_073387.1:75000-235000 GCF_028641065.1 Leucoraja erinaceus
AACGGCTGCAGAACATTCTGGAGGGGGAGGGTGAACAGCCAGTTGTCGTGGTGCATATTGGCACCAACGATATAGGTAAAAAAAGGGATGAGGTCCTACAGGATGAATTTAGGGAGCTAGGAGATAAGCTTAAAAGTAGGACCTCAAAGGTAATAATCTCTGGATTACTACCAGTACCACGGGCCAGTCAGAGCAGAAATAGGAGGATATTGCAGATGAATACGTGGCTTGAAAAATGGTGCAAGGGGGAGGGATTTAAATTTTTAGGGCATTGGAACCAGTTCTGGGGGAGGTGGGACCAGTACAAACAGGACGGTCTGCACCTGGGCTGGAATGGAACCAATGTCCTTGGGGGAGTGTTTGCTAGTGCTGGCGGGGAGGATTTAAACTAATGTGGCAGGGGGGTGGGTACAAGAGCAGAGAGGCAGGGGGTGTAAAATGAAAGTAGAAGCAATAGGTAACAAGGTGAAAAGTAAAAGTGGCAGGCAGACAAAACCAGGGCAAAAATCAAAAAGGGCCACTTTTCAACATAATTGTATAAGGGGTAAGAGCGTTGTAAAAACAAGCCTGAAGGCTTTGTGTCTCAATGCAAGGAGTATTCGTAATAAGGTGGATGAGTTGAACGTGCAGATAGCCGTTAATGATTATGATATAGTTGGGATCACGGAGACATGGCTGCAGGGTGACCAAGGCTGGGAGCTGAACATCCAGGGATATTCAATATTCAGGAGGGATAGAGAGAAAGGAAAAGAAGGATGGGTAGTGTTGCTGGTTAGAGAGGAGATTAACGCAATGGAAAGGAAGGACATTAGTTTGGAGGATGTGGAATCGGTATGGGTAGAGCTGCGAAACACTAAGGGGCAGAAAACGCTGGTGGGTGTTGTGTACAGGCCACCTAACAGTAGTAGTGAAGTTGGAGATGGTATCAAACAGGAAATTAGAAATGCTTGCGACAAAGGCAAAGCAGTTATAATGGGTGACTTCAATCTACATATAGATTGGGTGAATCAAATTGGCAGGGGTGCTGAGGAAGAGGATTTCTTGGAATGTATACTGGATAGTTATCTAAATCAACATGTAGAGGATCCAACGAGAGAGCTGGCTATTTTAGACTGGGTATTGAGTAATGAGGAAGGGTTAGTTAGTAGTCTTGTTGTGCATGGCCCCTTGGGCAAGAGTGACCATAATATGGTTGAGTTCTTCATTACGATGGAGAGTGAAATTGTTAATTCAGAAACAATGGTTTTGAACTTAAAGAAAGGTAACTTTGAGGGTATGAGACGTGAATTGGCCAAGATTGACTGGCAATTAATTCTAAAAGGGTTGACGGTGGATATGAAATGGAAGGCATTTAAAGACTGCATGGATGAACTACAAAAATTGTTCATCCCAGTTTAGCAAAAGAATAAATCAGGGAAGGTAGTGCATCCGTGGATTACAAGGGAAATCAGGGATAGTATCAAAGCAAAGGATGATGCGTACAAACTAGCCAGAAAAAAGCAGCATACCAGAGGACTGGGAGAAATTCAGAGACCAGCAGAGGAGGACGAAGGGCTTAATTAGGAAAGGAAAAATGGATTATGAAAGAAAACTGGCAGGGAACATAAAAACTGACTGCAAAAGTGTTTATAGATATGTGAAAAGAAAGAGATTAGTTAAAACAAATGTAGGTCCCTGGCAGTCAGAAACAGGTGAGTTGATCATGGGGAACCAGGATATGGCGGACCAATTGAATAACTACTTTGGTTCCGTCTTCACTAAGGAAGACATAAATAATCTGCCGGAAATAGCAGGAGCCCGAGGGTCAAAGGAGCTGGAGGAATTGAGTGAAATCCAGGTTAGTCGGGAAGTGGTGTTGGGTAAATTGAATGGATTAAAGGCCGATAAATCCCCAGGGCCAGATAGGCTGCATCCCAGAGTACTTAAGGAAGTAGCTCCAGAAATAGTGGATGCATTAGTAATAATCTTTCAAAACTCTTTAGATTCTGGAGTAGTTCCAGAGGATTGGCGGGTTGCAAACGTAACCACACTTTTTAAGAAGGGAGGGAGAGAGAAAACGGGGAATTACAGACCAGTTCGTCTAACATCGGTAGTGGGGAAACTGCTAGAGTCAGTTATTAAAGATGGGATAGCAGCACATTTGGAAAGTGGTGAAATCATTGGACAAAGTCAGCATGGATTTACGAAAGGTAAATCATGTCTGACGAATCTTATAGAATTTTTCGAGGATGTAACTAGTAGCGTGGATAGGGGAGAACCAGTAGATGTGGTGTATCTGGACTTCCAGAAGGGTTTCGACAAGGTCCCACATAAGAGATTAGTATACAAACTTAAAGCACACGGCATTGGGGGTTCAGTATTGATGTGGACAGAGAACTGGCTGGCAAACAGGAAGCAAAGAGTAGGAGTAAATGGGTCCTTTTCACAATGCAGGCAGTGACTAGTGGGGTACCGCAAGGCTCAGTACTGGGACCCCAGCTATTTACAATATATATTAATGATCTGGATGAGGGAATTGAAGGCAATATCTCCATGTTTGCGGATGACACTAAGCTGGGGGGCAGTGTTAGGTGTGAGGAGGATGCTAGGAGACTGCAAGTTGACTTGGATAGGCTGGGTGAGTGGGCAAATGTTTGGCAGATGCAGTATAATGTGGATAAATGTGAGGTTATCCATTTTGGTGGCAAAAACGGGAAAGCAGACTATTATCTAAATGGTGGCCGATTGGGAAAGGGGGAGATGCAGCGAGACCAGGGTGTCATGGTACACCAGTCATTGAAGGTAGGCATGTAGGTGCAGCAGGCAGTAAAGAAAGCGAATGGTATGTTGGCTTTCATAGCAAGAGGATTTGAGTATAGGAGCAGGGAGGTTCTACTGCAGTTGTACAGGGTCTTGGTGAGACCACACCTGGAGTATTGCGTGCAGTTTTGGTCTCCAAATCTGAGGAAGGACATTATTGCCATAGAGGGAGTGCAGAGAAGGTTCACCAGACTGATTCCTGGGATGTCAGGACTGTCTTATGAAGAAAGACTGGATAGACTTGGTTTATACTCTCTGGAATTTAGGAGATTGAGGGGGGATCTTATAGAAACTTACAAAATTCTTAAGGGGTTGGACAGGCTAGATGCAGGAAGATTGTTCCCGATGTTGGGGAAGTCCAGGACAAGGGGTCACAGCTTAAGGATATGGGGGAAATCCTTTAAAACCGAGATGAGAAGAACTTTTTTCACACAGAGAGTGGTGAATCTCTGGAACTCTTTGCCACAGAGGGTAGTTGAGGCCAGTTCATTGGCTATATTTAAGAGGGAGTTAGATGTGGCCCTTGTGGCCAAGGGGATCAGAGGGTATGGAGAGAAGGCAGGTACGGGATACTGAGTTGGATGATCAGCCATGATCATATTGAGTGGCGGTGCAGGCTCGAAGGGCCGAATGGCCTACTCCTGCACCTAATTTCTATGTTTCTATTTCTATAAGACAGTCCTGACATCCCAGGAATCAGTCTGGTGAACCTTCTCTGGCAATAATGTCCTTCCTCAGATTTGGAGACCAAAACTGCACGCAATACTCCAGGTGTGGTCTCACCAAGACACTGTACAACTGCAGTTGATTGATTGATTGATTGATTGATTGATTGATTGATTGATTGATTGATTGATTGATTGATTGATTGATTGATTGATTGATTGATTGATTGATTGATTGATTGATTGATTGATTGATTGATTGATTGATTGATTGATTGATACCTTTGTTCCTGCATTCAATCATTCATTCATTCGTTCATTCATTCATGTTCTGACTTCGTGCACTATCTATATCTTTAAAAAAAAATACAAACTCTTTGCAGATATTCTCCAAAGCCTCCTGCGGACCAGAATAAACGATACAACTTTGTCTAAATTCTCCCTTTTGTTAATAACCTCCAATTAAGCATCGTCGCGGTGAGTCTCCTGTGCTTCCTATCTAAAGCCCCCACATCCTTCCAGTACATCATTTTGTGTAAGAATGAACTACAGATGCTGGTTTACCACCGAAGATAGACTCAAAATGCTGGAAGAGCCGCGGTCAGGGAGCATATCTGGAGAAAAGGAATAGGTGACGTTTCGATTCGAGGCCCTACTTCAGACTCATCAGTTTCCTTCAAGTGTGTTTTGTTTTTCATAGATACAGCGCGAAAAGAGTCCCGTCGGCTGGCCGAGCGTGCGGCCGACCAGCAATTCCCCTACCTCAAAATTATCCTACACACTAGGGACAATTTACAGACGCCAAATTAACCTGCGAACCTGAAAGACTTTGGAGTGTGTGAGGAAACCGGAGCACGCTAGGAAAACCGACGCGGTGGCCGGGAGAACATACAAACTCCGTACAGATAAGCACCAGTAGTCAGAATCGAACCCGTGTCTCTGGCGCTGTAAAGCACCAGCTGTACCGCTGCGCCGCCGAGGTAGTTTACCATCCAAGCTTCAGGAAAACCGCCATGCGCGTCCTTCATGTTCTGTGTAATACGCCAGAACTGAATTCCCATCACCTCGTCTTTAAATGACTCCTACAGGTGGGATGAGGACTTACATAAGAACAGCTGCACCCAAATTACTCTCCCCACTTTCTGCCTAACAATGTTTTTATTTACCATTCTCCGACCTCAAATAAATCGACAAAACAATCGGTCCATAAAATAATTTTATCATTTTAAGTATAATATCTATCAATATAATCTATTAAATCTGTATTAAATTAAACTTTTAACTACTAAATTAATACATTTTATTCTTCCTCTTCCCCCCTTCTCTCGAGGTCGGCGGAATCCACGGCCACCTCTTGGTAGTCCTTCTCCAGCGACGCCATGTCCTCCCGCGCGTCCTGGAACTCTCCTTCCTCCAGCCCCTCTCCCACGTACCAGTGGACAAAGGCCCGCTTGGCGTACATCTTGTCGAACTTGATGTTGAGGCGGGTCCAGGCCATGGAGATGGCGGTGGTGTTGCTCAGCATGCAGAGGGCGCGTTGCACCTTGGCCAGGTCGCCCCCTGGCACAACTGTCGGGGGCTGGTAGTTGATGCCCACCTGCGGCCGGAAAAAAATTGTTTTTAATTAATTCTACTTGCACAAAAATGCTTGCATTGTCAGTATAGTACAGCGCCTTAAATTGTACAAATGATCATTGATTAATAGCTTACCGATTCCGTTAAATAAATCTCTGGCTGTAATTATTCTCCGGATTGCCATCAGAGCCGCAAGCTCCGATACAAGTGTGTTAGAGTCATGAAGGTAAGATGCTGTGCAGCAGGGAAGCGAGCTCTTCCAGCCACCTTGCCCATGCCCCACAGTTGGCATATTAGGCTCGTCTCATTTGCATGCGACTGGCCTTTATCCTTCTAAACCATTCATGTGCATCCTATGTTTTGGGAATTTCTATCTATGCTTTAAATGTGGCAAATGTAAGGGATTCTAGCTTTACCTGACAACTCGTTCCAGATGCGGACTACCCTCTGAATAGATTAATTGTTCGGGAGGTCCTTCTTAAATATCTCATCTCTCGCCTCACGGAGAGGACATCCAGTATTGAGATGTTAAGATGAGAGCACATCTTATCTATGTCCCTCGTGATCTTGCACACCAGAATATGTCCTGCCCCGCAGAATACTATGCCCGAAATTAAAAAGAGCCCTAGCCTATCTATCCTCTCCCAAAAACGCAAGGCCGCAAGGACAAGGACTGTGCGGATGAGACTTTCCTGCACCCTTTGCAAAATATTCACACCCTTCAACTGAACGTTTTTTCTTCCATTATTTATTATGTAAAATAATATGTGTGTTATGATTGCCACTTTCATTTCACTGCACATCTCGTATGTGTATGTGACAAATAAACTTGACTTGACTTGACTTGACTTATGCGTGTCTTTCGGGTGCTGATATGATTTATTTGCCGAGTACAAATAGTGCCAAGGATGTATTCTGAGTCGTTGCATGTATGTTGGTATTCCAGCAGATGCGTTAGACTGCATGGGTGTGCATGGAAACGCGAGCGTTGGTCACACTCACCTTGAACCCGGTCGGGCACCAGTCCACGAATTGTATGGAGCGCTTGGTCTTGATGGTGGCGATGGAGGCGTTGACGTCCTTGGGCACCACGTCCCCGCGGTACAGCATACAGCACGCCATGTACTTCCCCTGGCGAGGGTCGCACTTCACCAACTGGTTGGCCGGCTCGAAGCAGGCGTTGGTCAATTGGGAGACGGACAGTTCCTCGTGGTAAGCCTTCTCTGCAGAAATAATGGGAGCATAGTTGACGAGCGGGAAGTGGATGCGTGGGTAGGGAACCAGGTTGGTTTGGAACTCAGTCAGGTCCACGTTGAGAGCGCCGTCAAACCGCAGCGAGGCGGTGATAGACGACACTAACTGTGCCATCAGGCGGTTGAGGTTGGTATAGGTGGGTCGCTCGATGTCCAGGTTCCGCCGACACACGTCGTAAATGGCCTCGTTGTCCATCATGAAGGCGCAGTCGGAGTGCTCCAAGGTGCAGTGGGTGACCAGCACCGCGTTGTAGGGCTCGACCACAGCCGTGGAGATCTGCGGCGCCGGGTAGATGGAAAACTCCAGCTTGGATTTCTTGCCGTAGTCCACGGAGAGTCTCTCCATGAGGAGGGAGGTGAAGCCCGAGCCGGTGCCGCCGCCGAAACTGTGGAAGATGAGGAACCCCTGCAGTCCGGTGCACAGATCGGCCTGAGGGGGGAGAATGGACAAAAGCTCAATTCTGTGCCAACGTGTAAAGGGAAGGAGCGACACGAGAGGGTCATGGTGCTCTCTACAGCCGGCGCCGAGCGAGATGGTCCGGTGAGTATCTCAGTGATAAACAGAGCGGTGACAATGAGTATTTGGGAACACCGTGGCCGCAGCACTCGCGAATACTCCAGTGCAACCGGATACATTGGCGCTGTAAGCACGCGGAGCAATTTGCAGTCCCTGACCAACCTACCAGTTTCCGGATGCGATCCAGGACGAGGTCCACGATCTCCTTGCCGATGGAGCAGTGGCCCCGGGCGTAGTTATTGGCCGCGTCTTCCTTGCCGGTGATGAGCTGCTCGGGGTGGAAGAGCTGCCGGTAGGTGCCGGTCCGCACCTCATCTGTATGGCGGCACAGAGGGAGAATTAACCAATGCCACACACTGCCCCCTCTCCGCACGGGAAGGACTTAAGAGAACGCCCAACATTCTCCTCAACCTCCAACTTACCGATCACCGTGGGCTCCAGGTCGATGAACACGGCCCTTGGTACGTGCTTGCCCGCACCCGTCTCGCTGAAGAAGGTGTTGAACGAATCGTCGCCGCCTCCGATGGTCGAGTCGCTGGGCATCTGTCCATCCGGTTGGATCCCGTGCTCCAGGCAATACAACTCCCAGCAAGCGTTGCCAACCTGGACGCCAGCCTGGCCGATGTGGATTGAAAGACACTCGCGCTGTTGGCGAGGGGAAACAGGCGGTGAGATATTAGGGCGAGAGGTGCGCGTTGGTAATTACTCGTTTGCTGTTGCAGGCCGCGTGATTTACATAATTCCTATTGATCACCACTTGGACTTATTCATACCCTGTTTGCCCCTGATCGTTCATCGTCCCACGCCCAATATGCCCACCTTCTCAGTTCCACCCAACATTGCAATTCGCAGACTCTCCACGCTGCCTTCGCCAATTGTAACCCTCAAATTCTTCGAAATTGCGTTCCTCGTTTCCCTGCCCAATATTACCCTGCGCCCTCCCCCCGTCGCCGTCTCATTCCCGCTCTAAGTTCTCAGTTATCTACCACGTTCCCATTCCCCGGGTGTGCTCTCCCCTTCCCGTGTCCGGTGTCCGTAGACAATCGCTTCCCTCCCCCGTGGATCCCTCGCCCGGGGGAACACGCGCGACCCGCGGACATTCTCCCGCGCGCTGACCATGTTGCTCCGCTCGCGTGGTTCTCGAGACTGTGACGCAATGCGGCGCCGCTCCGGTATTTATACGGCCCCGGGGATAGAACGGTGGCGTTCGCCAAACGCGCGCCGATTGGGCAATGAGAACAATGACCTTGGTTGCCACAGGAAACAAACATAGAAGGTTCCAAGGCGCTCGTTGCTGAATTGTGACGTAGTACAATGGACCTCCAGTGACGTAATCCATTGGCTGTCTTCACCTCTCAGATTCCAATCTATCAATTACAGCTGGAAATTAAAGTATCTGACCACATGTCTCCAAATGATACCTAGCGCCAACTATTTGACTTCCTAACCCCATGGAATCAACTGGTCTAATTAATTTAGCTACTTTACCGGTGGAAAAATGGCTGCAGATCACAGCGAATGTGATGTTAATCCCACGCATACAAGAGATAGCCATCAATCTATCTCCATTCATCACTTCATAATCCGGGATCTCCGGTCTATCATCGCATTGTCTGACATCAAATGTTATTGATTTCGTACCATCACGTGTGCTGTGAAAAAATATTTGTTAGGCGTACTATCCACGCAGATCACATCACTCCTCAGTATATCTGGTAGCGCAACACAAAAAAATTAGCAAGGTGCAGAGTGTAGTGTTACATCTAAAGAATAAAAAAGAGCTTTTTTATTTTCAAGCATGAGGATCTAGGGAAGGTAGCACAGGTGAGGTCTGCTTGGAACAAGCTGTCCCTGAATCAATGGTACGTTCTTTCATGCTTTGGTACACGCTGTCCAACAGAAGTGGAGAGAAGACTGAATGACCGGGACTTAAGAGGGGGGGGGGGGGGGGGGGGGGTTCACTGATTAATAAAGTTTGATTGAACATCTCGATTGATTGCGAGATGTACTCTACAAATATGAAGACGTGCAATCCATGAGAACCCCAGCTATCTCGAATCTCGTTATGCCCCTGTCAGACTTAGGAAACCTCTGGTGACTTTGCGCCCCACCCTAGGTTTCCGTCGGGTTCCCGGAGGCTGCAGGTGGTTGTCGGAGGTTGCAGGGAGTTGAAGCAGGTAGGGACACTGACAAAAACCTCCGGGAACCTGGCAATATTGGGCGGGCGTTGCATATCGCTCTGCAGCAGGGAGATGTAATAATTGAACATTATTGTAAGTGTTCCGCACTGATCGCTGTGACATGCTTGTTGCTTAGGGCCATCGCTGGTTCTTACAATAGATTATGAATTTGGTTGCTATTGGCAACTACAAGTGGACTGAATCCTATAGTACACAACAAGGCAAAAAAAAAACACATGATATCTGTGGAGAGCCTCTTGAATGAAGCATTGTTGGCAGTGGGTGAAAGAACCATGGAAGCATCACCATGGGGGCGGACTTGTTCTATTATCCCTAGAAGCAGGCAGCCTCTGATGGAATCTCATCAAGAGCTGTGTTTGAGAAAGTAACATGCAACAAAAAAATATCTTTCATCCTCGCTGCTTCACATCCACTGAATGGGAAAAGGATCATGTAGTCACTCTGTGGGGGATGGGGGCAGCACATTCCTGCCTGTGATGGCAATGCTCAACTGGACAACGATATCCAGGCTCTGGTCCATAAAAAGTTCATCACTTCATGACTGACCTATCTTTCTCTCTCAACTCCATTCTCCTGCCTTCTCTCCATAACCCCACCACCCATATCAATAACCTATCTGTCCATCTCTTCCTTAAAAATGCCCATTGACGTGGCCTCCACGACCTTCTGCAGCAATGAATTGCACAGGTTCATCAGCCTCTGACTAACAAAATTATTTCTTATCTCCTTTCTAAAGGTACGGCCCTTTATTCTGAGGCAGTGCCCTCTGGTCCCAGACTTACCCACTAGTGGGAACATCCTGTGGTGTGGGTGTCTACTGCTGTGGGTATGTGAAGGTGTGGGTGTGTGTTGGTGTAGGTGTCTGGTGGCATGTGTGTCTGCTGGTGGGGAGTGTCTGTTGGTGTAGTGTGTCTAGCTGGTGTGTGTATATGTTGGTGTAGTGTGTTCAGCTGGTATGTGTGTGGCTGTGAGTTGGTGTGGAGTGTCTGCTGGTGTGGGAGTGCGTTGGTGTGGAGTGTCTGGTGGTGTAGTGTGTCCACCTGTTGTGGGGTGTGTTGGTGTAGTGTGTCCAGCTGCTGTGTGTGTGTGTGTGTGTGTGTGTGTGTGTGTGTGTGTGTGTGTGTGTGTGTGTGTGTGTGTGTGTGTGTGTGTGTGTGTGTGTGTGTGTGTGTGTGTGTGTGTGTGTGTGTGTGTGTGTGTGTGTGTGTGTGTGTGTGTGTGTGTGTGTGTGTCCAGCTGATGTGTGTCAGTGTTGGTGTAGTGTGTCCAGCTGGTGTGTGTGTGTGTGTGTGCGTTGGTGCAGTGTGTCCAGCTGGTGTGTGTGGGTGTGTGTGCTGGTGTAGTGTGTCCAGCTGGTATGCGTGCGTGTGTGTGTGCGTGTGTGTGTGTGGGGGGGGGAGCGTGGACACTGCGGCGCGGTCCCACCCAGCCCAAACGCGAGGCTTGCGGAACGAGCTGACAGGTTAAATAACGAATTAATATAAATTTGACATAAAAGGAGGCTGATCTCCGATTTCCTCCTCTCTCGGTTGCATGCAGCTCCTCTCATGCTAACAGTTTGTTAAATATTCATCTGACGAGCGTTGCTGTCAATTTGTAGAACAGGAGGTATTACACAGAGAACCATCGCTGGGTCTAATCGCTCGTCAGCTCTGGGCTGCACACATCCCACCCGTGTAATCCCGCTCCCAGCCGGATACAGCGGCTGCACGACACGCGTGTGTGAAAACGTGGCACATACCCAGTACAGCACAGCAACAGGCCCTTCGGCCCACAATGTCACTGCCAACCACGATGCCAATTCAACCAATCTCCTCGGCCTGCACATGTCACCAGGCTATTAAACACTACAGCCTCCAATAACCTCTGAACGACATAGACTTGGGGCATTGGTTTTGTCTTTCTGCGCTATTATTGTGTGTTAGTATTTATGTGTACATATTTGCATAAATATATGCGCGCGTGTCTTTGTATGTTTTTGTGTATATATGTATGTAAATACACATTTAACTTTTTTGTTCATTATATTGTTTATAGTGTACTATGTTTACATATTCTGTTGTGCTGTCTGGGACATCTATCTATCTATCTGTCTGTCCATCCATCTATCTATCTGTCTATCTATCTCGATACATAACTAAAGCTCTGATCTTCTTATCTTCCGGTTTGCACGGTCATTCTATTTGTGCAAAAACGGCACACGGTAGCGCTACGATTTTTCGCCAACTTACCGTTATGCGATTGGACCAAGTTTCATTCCGCTCGGTGGTCCAATGTAATAGTTAGCGAGGTTTAATAAATCTTCAAAACCGCGCGTGCGCAGATCAATCTCCTCTCCTGTCATTCAGCGCCGCGTGGATTGGTCTTTTCTCCTGTCATTCCGCGGGACGGTCCGCACTTCCTCCACCATCGTGTCTTTACTGGAGCTGAGGATGGCCAGCGGAGATTTCCAACAGGACACAATTTTCGGAGGGACCCAAAGTGGCCCAGCCCAGCTGTGGGACCCCCCCCCCCCCCCGGCTCCCCTCCTGAAGCTGTCCCCCGCGTTGAGTCTCGTAGTAATGCCCCTGTCCCACTTATCTAACCTGGACGGAAACCACTTGAGACTTTGAGCCCCACCCAAGGTTTCCGTGCTGTTCCCGCAGGTTTTTGTCAGTCTCCCTACGTGCTTCCACTACCTGCGACATCCGGCATCGACCTGCAACCTCCGGTAACCGCACGGAAACCTTGGGTGGGGCGCATAGTCTCCAGAGGATTCCGTTCAGGTTTCCTTAGTGGGACAGGGGCATTAGTTGGCACCCCGGGTGATTGGCTCATTCTCGATTCTGTTGGCCGCCTAAATCTCGCTCTGTTGTCCGCCTAAGACTGCCCCGAACTATGCGGTTTCACCCCCACCTTCCACGAATCCCGGGTTAAGCCAGTGTCCTCCAGCTCCCTCTCTCCCGCCCCTCTGCTATCTCCGCCTTTCCGCACCATTAACGGTGGTCCGGTGTACACTGCTGAAGTCCCGGCGGCCTGGCAGAGGGATCCACTACCTGACCTACTGTGAGGGTTCGGGTCCAGTGGAGATGAGCTGGATTCCTGCCCATGACATTCTGGTCCCCACCCTGATCCGTGACGTTCATCACCAATATCCGGACCAGCCAAAGAGGACGCCAGGAGGCGAACATGGCGGAGGGCTCTTGTCACAATGGCCACGCCTACAGACACGAGACTGTTTCCACACACCGACCCTGAGCTATAAGGAGTTACACGTCCATTTAATCTGCTCCCATCATCTATCACATGGCAAAAATACCTGAGATCTTCACCAATCAGGTGCCGACTAGTCAGTTCAGCATTCTGTCTGTTCGGTTACAGCTCTGGGTTCTGTCGGTTCCAGGTCTCTATCTTTCGGTTCCATTCACGTGTGGAGTTTGGTTTTGCTTCAGTTCTTCTCGGTGAGCCTGCATTCGCATCCTTTCCATTTCAGAGCCTCCTGACAGGACAATATTAATAGGGCCCTATAAGTTCACAAATTCATAAATTTTAGGGATATAATGAAGACATTCGACCTTTTGAGTCCACTCCGCCTTTCAATCCTGGCTGATCTCTGCCTCCACAAGTCCTCTGAGATAAGGGAGCGGGCAAAGGTTCATCTTCTCTGAGGAAATTTGGAAGTCAAATGATGGAAGTGCCCGTGGGTGAGCCTTCTGGCAGCAGACACCGCTGTTCTAATAGATTTCCGAACATGGTACCCAGTTAAAGCAGAGTCCTCCATTTGCATGTGAATTATATCCCTCCATACTCTGTATATTCGTGTGCACGACTAAAAACCTCTTAAATACCTCCGTGTTCCAGGCACCCACCAGTTTCCGTGCAAAATAAATACTCGCACATCTCAGTTAAAATGCCAGGGCCTCACCATATATCAACCCTTCGAGTTCTTGCTAGTTCTATCCTACGTAAAAATGTCTGAATTTTAACCTATCTCTGTCTCATCATTTTGTAAACTACCATCGCGTCTCTTCTCGGCCTTAAACGCTACAGAGCAAACGACCCAAGTTTGTCCAACCTGCTTTAAGCTAATACCAGGCAGCATCGTGCTAAACTTCCTCTACACCTAATCTGAGGAAATACATTCTTGCCCTAATCTGAGGAAAGACATTCTTGCCGTAATCTGAGGAAAGACATTATTGCCCTAATCTGAGGTAAGACATTCTTGCCCTAATCTGAGGAAAGACATTCTTGCCATAGAGGGAGTACAGAGAAGGTTCACCAGACTGATTCCTGGGATGGCAGAACTTTCATATGAAGAAAGACTGGATACTCGGCTTGTACTCGCTAGAATTTAGAAGATGGAGGGGGGGATCTTATAGAAAATTCTTAAGGGGTTCGACAGGCTAGATGCAGTAAGATTATTCCCGATGTTGGGGAAGTCCAGAACAAGGGATCACAGTTTAAGGATAAGGGGGAAGTCGTTTAGGACCGAGATTAAAAAATCATTGTTTACACAGAGAGTGGTGAATCTCTGGAATTCTCTGCCGCAGAAGGTAGTTGAGGCCATTGGCTATATTTAAGAGGGAGTTAGACGTGGCCCTTGTGGCTAAAGGGATCAGTGGGTATGGAGAGAAGGCAGCTACAGGATACTGAGTTGGATGATCAGCCATGATCATATTGAATGGCGGTGCAGGCTCGAAGGGCCGAATGCCCTATTCCTGCACCTATTTTCTATGTTTCTATGTTTCTATATCCTCTCTAATGCCTCCAGATCAAAAATACACACAATACTCGAAGATCGGCCGATGCAAAGCCACATAACGCTACCACAGGACTTCCTGGCGATTATATTTTACGGTAGCTGGTATGTGAGATATTAATAAATTAACCCAACAGTGGATGTATTCTATTTCAGTATGGAAGGCGCAAGACACTCGCTCTATCTTCAAAATATGTCACCAATTCCAATTGGGAAGTTTATTGACTAAATCAATCAATCCGGTGGGCGGCGCGACTCTGGTCAGCGGCGGCCTCTGCAGTCTGTCCGCGTTTTATTATTTTCTGTCTGTGTTTCTATGTAGTTTTTGTTATTTTTTTGTGGGGGGTGTGTGTGGGGGGGGGGGGGGGGGGGGGGGGGGGTGGGGGGGGGGGGGGGACTTTTTAAATCTCTCCCTGCACGGGAGACCCGACCTTTTCTCGTCGGGAGACCGCTTTTCAGGGCTCTCGCAACGGCGACTTCTCCCGCCCGAGTTGCGGGGTTGAAGAGCTCCTGGAGCGGGGCCTACATCACTGCCCCGCGCGGCTTGGAATGGCCGCGGGACTCTGCGAGCGCACACCGGGGGCTCTAACACCAAGACCCGGTGTGCGACCTCGCACCACCCGGCGTGGCTTTAATGGCCGCGGAACAATCGCCATCGCCAGCCGGGGGCTTTGACTTTGACTCTGACATGGGGGGGGGGGGGGGGGGAGTGCAGTGGAGAGATAAGTTTATTTGGCCTTCCATCACAGCGATGTGATGGATGTTTATGTAAATTATGTTGTGTCTTGGGTCTATGTGTTTGTAATGTATGGCTGCAGAAACGGCATTTCGTTCGGACCTCAAGGGGTCCAAATGACAATTAAATGTATCTTGTATCTTGTATCTTGTAATGTAATCTTGACGAATAGAAATCGAGCACAATCATTTACCAGAGGGGAAAGATGAGAAGAGAATATTCAATGTGAGGGAGTACACTTTTCTTAAGAACCTGAGGGCTAACGTTCTCACACAGAGCATTGTGTGAATTTGGAACAAACTGCCGGATGAAGCAATCGAGGCAGGTATCACAACAGCATTTGAAATGCATCGAATACGTTGCCAAGATTTGAGACTTTCGACAAAAGGGATTTGATTTCGGGTTTAATTCATTACTGAATGTCTGTGATGTGATGAAAGGGTTAATAGGGTTAGTTGATTTAGACTAGGACTAAAAATATATAGCTGAGGTAGAATAATACTGAGCTTTTAGCACAGACATCAGAAATGCGCTAGGCTAGGTAGTAACAACAGAAGAACAGGTCGTTTCTTTCAAGGTTGAGAATTAACAGATAACCAGTTCGGCAGAAACCTTTACGAGAACTGGGGGAAAGGGCAAGAGATACTCTGTATCACGCATGCGTAATGAGACACATGAATATGAAGACAACACCCACTATGACAAGATGCCTCATTTAAATGCACATGCGATGCATGATAACGTTGAGGTCGAGAGGCGTTCCGAGACGTTCTCGTGGGAATGTAAACCTTAATGCTCTGATTGGAAGGAGCCCGAAGGGGAGGAAAAGAGTGTGACAATTGTAAACTGAAATGAATAAAAGTGAAGGGGATCTCCATCCTCGGTGTGTCTCGGTTGGAGAGACACCCGGGGGCTGCAGATTCGTAAATAAAGGAGTTTCTTGTTTCCACGACTTTGTCTCTGGCATTTGTGATTGTGAGCGCACACATTTATATCTCACAAACTTGGGGGCTCGGTTCCGGGATCCTACTGCGGCTGGCGGGAGTATACGGAAGAAGGGAGGTGCACCCCGCTGAGTTCAGCGGTCTCAGACTCCTTGCTTACCGTCAGCCGTTTGAGCTAGTGATATCCGGACAAGAGACTCTGGAAACAAGAGGGAATCAGGAGTAAAGGAAGGGATCAATCGAGCAATTCTTGTGCACAAGTCCCCGGTAAGAACATTGACTATTTAAGTATTACCAGGGCGATTGGGGTAAGACCTTGTGGTTACCGCCCTGAAGGATTCGGGTGTCTGTACGGGCAAGGCAAGTATGATAAACACGGTGTTAAGAAAAACAGACCAAGGAAAGAGGGTCCTCACATTCTGCCCGATAGTCCGTTGGGGCGAATGCTGAGCCGCTGGGGGCAGGGAAAACCCCAGGGAGAAGAGAAGACAGGGGCGGCCGGGGTAGATGTAAATCCCCCGGCCACCAGGAGAGGGAGTCAGAAGGTCGGACAGAGTAAGAAAAGACCGGTCAATTTCTTGGGCCAAACACTTATACATGGGATGAGTTGATGCCCATCATGGAGAATCTCTTCACAGAAGGGAAAGGCAAATATTATGTTGCAGGCAGTAACGCGAGTAGTAGACAAGGAACAGGGAGGTACAGGATGGCGGGAGAGTTACTCCCGAGGTAGAGATGGAGGAGACGGCAGAGGCCACGGAAGTGGGGGGAGGGGGGTGAAGATGGATACGGCAGGGGCCGGGGAGACACAAGTACGGGACAAGGTTGAAGGACGGGACCTTCAATGTGTTATAAAGAAGGACACTTCAAAAGGGAATGCCCTGAGCTTGTAGCGGAGTCCCGCACGTACAGGATGATGGAGAATGAATGGGGGGTCGGGGGTTCCCGTCCCTGGGGTCGGGGACTATAGAAGGGAGCATCTGGTGAAATTTAAAAATAGGACAGGGAGATTATGTCAATTGAATAATTTATTTGAAGTAAGAATGGAACGAATGTGATTTGTGTGTAAAAACCGGTTTGGAATGAAAGATGGAGTTTATATATATGATAATTATTTTGTAGACCACATTGTAAAGGTTAGTAAATAAAGACAAATAGAACACAACAAATTATAGAGTTGAACACAGACGTCCCCCACAACAGAAGCAGAATTCCACTGTAGTTCCTTTATGTTGGGGGGAGGTTACGAACAAGCTGCAAGATTAACTGTTTGTATCCTCGTAACCTAAAAAGGGGAAATCTTTCAAATGGAAAATTGTTACTAGTGTTAGGAATTGGACATTTAAAATAATGGTGAATGTAGACTTTAAAATCGTTTCTACCTATGTGCGATAAAATAACTTAATTCCAACAGAGAACACTGGGGAAGCAAAATGTAATTCCAAGAAATGCAACATTCTTTTAAAATTATTTTTAAATACTTATTTATTATTTTTACTAATAAGTGTAGCCAAATGTGTCAATGGTTGGCGTATTTGTATTTTTTAACCGGAGGAGATGTAATGGAATTTCGTTGCACAGTATTGTGCAATGACAATAAACGTATTCATTCATTCATTCATTACCCCTTATTCATAAACTGTGGCCCCTGGTTCTGGACTCCCCAAACATCAGGAACATGTTTCCTGCCTCCAGCGTGTCCAAACCCTTAACAATCCTATATGTTTCAATGAGATCACCTCTCATCCTTCTAAACAAGTATACAAGCCCAGCCCTCCATTCTCTCAGCATATGACAGTCCCGCCATCCCGGGAATTAACATTGTAAACCTCCGCTGCACTCCCTCAATAGCAAGAATGTCCTTCCTCAAATTAGGACTTCTGCACTGTCTTCATAATCTGTGACCAACCCAGCTACTGAGTACTTTGTGGGTTGGACCTAAGCTATCATGTCATCTTCACAAATATAAATTTAAGCAAAAACCTTTAGCGCCAGAGACCCGGGTTCGATGCTGACCACGGATGCTGTCTGTACGGAGTTTGTACGTTCTCCCTGTGCCCGTCTGGGTTTTCGCTCGGTTCCCTCCCACACTGCAAAGACGTACAGGTTTGTAAGTTAATTTGTTGATCGGTAAAATTGCAAATTGTTGCTAGTGTAGAGGATAGTGCGGGGATCGCTGGTCTGCGCGGAAAGTCTCTTCCTGTGTTTTATCTCTGAATTCTAAATTGTAAAGAGGTGGAAAGTGAAAGGGGAAAGATTTAATGGTAATGTTTTAATAGAAACGGAGTGATAAGGTTCTCACGAAGAAGATTATGGGTATGTGGGCGATCTGCCAGAGGAAGTAATCGAAGTATTACTTATACTTCGTGATACTTAACAATAACAGCATTTAAAATAAATAGAATGTGTTACCAATATATCAGTCATCAGGCAATAGCAATCTTATTGTGGGTTTAATTCATTGTGGGTTTAATTCATATCAACATAGAAACATAGAAACATAGGAAATAGGTGCAGTTGTAGGCCATTCGGCCCTTCGAGCCGGCACCGCCATTCAATATGATCATGGCTGATCAACCAACTCAGTATTCTGTACCTGCCTTCTCTCCATACCCCCTGATCCATTTAACCACAAGGGCCACATCTAACTCCCTCTTAAATATAGCCAATCAACTGGCCTCAACTACCTTCTGTGGCAGAGAATTCCACAGATTCACCACTCTCTGTATGAAAAATGTTTTTCTCATCTCGGTCCTTTCATCTCGGACTTTTTACAGGGTCACGGTGGAGTCTGTACTCACGTACTGCATGAACACGTGGTACTCCAACTGCAACTGCTCAGACAGGAAGGCTCTGCAGAGGGCAATGAGGGGAGCAGAAGGGGTCGGTGCCGTCTCCCCACCCTCGGTACAAGAACTGTTCCAGAGCCGCTGTCTGAAAAAAGCTCTGAGAATAGCTAAGGACAAACTGCACCCCCTCCACATACACCTGGATCTCCTGCCATCAGTTAAGAGATACCGTAGCATCAACGCCCGGACTACCGACTGCTAAACAGCTTCCTGCCACAGGCTGTGAGGCTGCTAAACAGTCACGCCACCTGATTCTGCTACATCTTAATAACTCTGGCACTGGCCACTCAAATCAGCTGCCCTGGACATTTTAAGGACTGTTTTTACTGTATTTTAATGGTGCTGTTTTACGTGCGTTTAATTATTCATACTGTTTCATCAGGGACTGGATTATTTTTACTGTTATTATGTGTGAAATGTTTAAGTTTTATGTGCGATGCTCCGGTATACCCTGGGAAACGTCTTCTCATTTTGCACTGTACATTTGTTGCTTTGCAAGATGACAATAAAGGTTGATTGATTGATTGATTGATTGATTGAAAATAATTCCCCCTTTATCCTTAAACTGTGACCCCTTGTTCTGGACATCCCCAACATCGGGAACAATCTTGCTGCATCTAGCCTGTCCAACCCCAATTCATGAGTCTCTTATTGGTCGGTTGATGTGACGAGGTGTTGATCATTGGGGGGGGGGGGGGGGGGGGGGGGGGGGGGGGTCGGTGCTAAGGCGACTATTGAAACGCCCAATAACCCGTTCGTCAGACTGACGAGTTTCAGACGGTTCTTTGCGCCGTTCGAATAACATGTGGCCGCGAACCCTCTGTTGCGACACTCGATCTGAGAACCAATCGGCGTTCCATTTGCCATTGTCTCCGCGTTCCACGCCGACGCTTCGTTCACTGACAGCCAATCACAGCGCGGCCCGGGTGTGTGGAACGTTCTATCGGGCCATGTGTCAAAGGGACGCGTTCGGCGAATGCGACATATTGTCTGTAACTGCGAGACTGGAAGGGACATCATGGTGGGTGCTCCCGGGTTTGGGCCTTGGGGCGTCGTTTGAAACCGGTGATGGGAAGAGCCGGGATAACTCCAGAGCACCGGGAACTAAGACCCTGCATGCAGAGGGTTTCCGCACTGACCACGCGAATCCAGGCGCACACTATGGTGCGGTGTTGGTGGAAATGTTAGCACTCGGACCCAATAACTATGCAAATAACACTGTCATATCTTCCCCAATTTACCCACCGCCCCAATCCCTCTTTCTCTCCCTGCAGCGTGAGTGTATCTCCATCCACATCGGCCAGGCCGGAGTCCAGCTCGGCAACGCTTGCTGGGAGCTGTATTGCCTGGAGCACGGGATCCAGCCGGATGGACAGATGCCCAGCGACAAGACCATTGGAGGCGGCGACGACTCCTTCAACACCTTCTTCAGCGAGACGGGGGCGGGCAAGCATGTTCCGCGCGCCGTGTTTATAGATCTGGAGCCCACGGTGATCGGTAAGCTTGGAGGGAGAGAGTGTTAATATATTTTGTCTCAGTCCCTCCACGCGACGTGTGGGAAGGGGGTGGGGGGGGGGGTGCGGCGCTGGTTAAAGCTCCGATGTCTGCTCCTTCCCCCACAGATGAGGTGCGGACCGGCACCTACCGGCAGCTCTTCCACCCTGAGCAACTCATCACCGGCAAGGAGGACGCGGCCAATAACTACGCCCGAGGCCATTGTTCAATCGGCAAGGAGATCGTAGACCTGGTCCTGGATCGCATCCGGAAGCTGGTAGGTTGCGTCGCACCTCCAACGGCCGATTCCAACCGTAACCCAATGCCCGGTGTTCACTGTTCCGCCGCTCCTGTTGCAGTACGGTCTCGCCCCCGCTCTTCACTGATGACTCAGCGGATCCGATGCCTCAATGCTCGTCCCCCATTTGGTTCCACCAAGTGTCCTCTTGTTCCCACGTTCAGGTCTGCTCCTCGCACCCACAGTCACAGCACCATGCAGCGTGGAAACAGACCCACACTGACCCTTCCATACTAGTCCCTCCTGCCTGTGTTTGGCCCATGTGCCTCAAAATGTAAACTGGAATCTGTCTTAATCTGTCTCGAAGGTTGCGATACGACGGGCTTCAATTACCGTCACCCTCCTGCGCTCCAAGGTATAGAGTCATAACCTGCTCACCCACCCGCTACAGCTCAGGCCCTTGAGTGCTGGCAACATCATCATCAAATTTATCCGCACCCTTTCTTGCTTGGCAACATCTTTCTCGTCACATGGTGCTCAAAACTGAACCCAATTCTCTCAATGTGACCTCACGGATGCCCAGTATGACAGCAACATGATTTCCCCCACCATCCCCATGTCTATACACAATACTCTGACTGATCAAGGCCAAAGAGCCGACAGCCCTTTTGAATCTACCGCCAGCGCCACTTTCAAGGAACTGTATCCCTGCACTCCTAGACAAATCTGCTCCACAGCACAATACAGAGCCCTCCCATTCACAGTATATAACATGCAGCCATTGCTCAGCCTTCCTCCCCAACTGATCAAGATCCTGCTGCAATTTCTGACAACCGTCTTCACTATCTATATTGCCAATCATTTGTAAGTCGTCTCCAAACTTGCTAATCGTGCCATGGACATTATCATCCAAATCCATTGATATAGAAACCCAAGAACAATGGGACCAGCACAGAATTCCGAGGCACACCACTTATCCCGGCCTCCAGCCCGAAAAGCAAACCTCCACAATTACCCTCTGCTTCCTTCCATTAAGCCAGTTTTCTATCCATCTCTTCTTGGATCCGGTGTCCTTTGGCCTTCCAGAGCAGTCTACGCAAAGGAAACTTTGCTTTGCTCTCAATGTTTTGGAGAAATCCATACATACATCTTCAGATCTTGCCTCATCAATCATTTTTGGTCACATAATCACAAACCTCGGTCAGATTCTTGACACACGACCAACCAGCTACACAACCGTGCTGACTATCCCTAATCCGCCTATGTCCATCTATATGAATTCATAACCTGTCCCTCAGATACTCCCTCGCATCTTTCCGACCACAAATGTTTAACTAAAACCACAGATGTTAGGCTCCGTCCACCTCCCCTGAGCGTCAGTTTACCCCCTGTTACACCGACACTCACCCCCACATCTTTCCCCCTTTCAATGCTCTCCGCTTTCTCTGCCCACAGGCCGACCAGTGCACCGGACTGCAGGGGTTCCTCATCTTCCACAGTTTCGGTGGCGGCACCGGCTCGGGCTTCACCTCCCTCCTCATGGAGAGACTGTCCGTCGACTACGGCAAGAAATCCAAGCTGGAGTTTTCCGTCTACCCGGCGCCGCAGATATCCACTGCCGTGGTCGAGCCCTACAACGCCGTGCTGGTCACCCACTGCACCCTGGAGCACTCCGACTGCTCCTTCATGCTGGATAACGAGGCCATTTACGACATCTGCCGGCGGAACCTGGACATCGAGCGCCCCACCTACACCAACCTCAACCGCCTTCTGGGGCAGGTAGTGTCGTCCATCACCGCCTCGCTGCGCTTCGACGGCGCCCTCAACGTTGACCTGCTCGAGTTCCAGACCAACCTGGTCCCCTACCCGCGCATTCACTTCCCACTGGTGACCTACGCGCCCCTGATCTCGGCTGAGAAGGCTTACCACGAGCAACTGTCCGTGTCGGAGATCACCAACGCCTGTTTCGAGCCGGCCAACCAGATGCTCAAGTGCGACCCCCGCCAGGGCAAATACATGGCGTGCTGTATGCTGTACCGCGGGGACGTAGTGCCCAAGGACGTCAACGCCTCCATTGCCACCATCAAGACCAAGCGCTCCATCCAGTTCGTGGACTGGTGCCCGACCGGGTTCAAGGTAGGTGTAGATTGTAGACCAATCCACGCAACAGAAACTTGACCCAAACACTGGTCCCGCATTGGGCTGTGAAATGTACCACAGCCAGACCAGCCGGTCCGCGATTGCAGAAACCAGGAGACATTCTTTCCAAACCGAGGGCCTGGGTTCTTAACATCCAGGGAACCATTGAAGGTTTCTAGGAGACTCCTGTCCCATGGGTCACGCCTGCATCTTGATAACTGGCATGGGGTTTCCCTCGTTTAATGGCGCAAATCTTCATTTTTAGACCACGATCAGTAACATTCGGCCCATCGGGTCCATACTGACCCTCCCACACTGATCTGTTTTGTAGTAAATGCCTACTATGTTCTGCGTGCTGAAGCAAAGCAAGAATTTCATTGTCCTATCAGGGACACATGACAATAAACACACTTGAACTTCAACTTGAACCAGTAATTCCATTCTCTCCTGTCACTTATGTCCTAACGCTCGTTCAGTCCCATATTTTTCATTATTCCTCCATGCGACTTGTCAATTACCCAGCACCAGCCTCTTTGCGATGCGATGGGGGGGGGGGGGGGGGGGGGGGGGGGGGGGGAGGGGGGGGTTGGAAGGGGTAAGGTGGCGTACCGTCGGAGGTTATGATCGATCCCGGATCCACAGCGCTCTGGAACAGCTGCTTTCGTGGAACTCCAACCCTAGCGGGCACCATTTGCAATTTCCAGAACTCCATTGGGTGACCCCGGCTTCTTCCAACCGAAAAACCAAACTGGTGTCCCTCGGCTAAAAGAGCACAGATTTCTCTTTCACCACTCTGTTACGCACACTGCCTATTAATCCATCGCCCACATGTTGACGGGACAAAGCAATGGAGGTCGGCTTTTATTCGCTGCGCCACTGCCGCCACCTACCGGCGTCAGATGCATCTCATCTTGAATTCAGATTCAGATTCAGATTCAATCTTTATTGTCATTTGTGCAATGCACAGTACATAGACAACGAAATGCAGTTAGCATCGCACCCAGAACAGTAGATTAATGAGCAGTAAAATATATAAATGTACAAACAGTGCCACTTTTCTGGGGGAAGGAGTGTCCGGAGGAGGGATGGGGGGGGGGGGGGGGGGGGGGGGATATGACTGGCAATTACCAAGGTGCAGAGTTAAGTTGTGTAACAGCCGCAGGGGAGAAGTTGTTTCTGAACCTGCTGGTCCAGCAACGGAGAGACCTGTAGCGCCTCCCGGATGGGAGAAGGGTAAACAGTCTGCTGCTCGGGTGAGAGCAGTCCTTGACGATGCTGCGCGCTCTTCGCAGACATCGCTTGCTTTGGACAGACTCAATGGAGGGGCTTGGGGAACCGGTGATGCGTCGGGCAGTTTTCACCACCCTCTGCAATGCTTTCCGGTCGGAGACAGAGCAGTTGCCATACCATACTGTGATACAATTGGTAAGGATGCTCTCGATCGTGCAGCGGTAGAAGTTCACCAGAATCTGAGGAGACAGATGGACCTTCTTTAGTCTCCCCACGACGAAGAGACGATGGTGAGCCTTTTTGACCAGTGTTAATGTATTGTGGGTCCAAGAGAGGTCATCAGAGATGTTGACCCCCAGAAACCTGAAGCTGGAAACACGTTCTACCTCCATCCCGTTAATATGGATGTCATCCTTCCAATGTGTCTGCAACCGAACTAAACGCCGTTTCTCTCTCTCCCGCAGGTGGGCATCAACTACCAGCCCCCGACGGTGGTGCCAGGGGGCGACCTGGCCAAGGTGCAACGCGCCGTCTGCATGCTGAGCAACACCACCGCCGTCGCCCTGGCCTGGACCCGCATGAACCTCAAGTTCGACAAGATGTACGCCAAGCGGGCCTTTGTCCACTGGTACGTGGGAGAGGGGCTGGAGGAAGGGGAGTTCCAGGACGCGCGGGAGGACATGGCGTCGCTGGAGAAGGACTACGAAGAAGTGGGCATCGATTCGGCGGATCTGGACAAGAAGACCGAAGAGGAAGAGTGAACATCCAGAAACACTCGTTTATTTTTATTATTAATGTTGTAAATAAAATTTATGAAATGTAATATAATAAATCTATTTTAAATTCAATTCGTCTTCCCTCCTTCTTAACGCTACAATTTCGCTTGAGACTTTGGACTTTTACTTCAGCGTGCGAGCAGGCCATTCGCCCCACTGAATTCGCGCTGACCAGTACACTGCTCCCGGTACACTGGCACTATCCTACACACAAGGGACACTATATATATTATAGGAAGCCAATTAACCTTCAAAAATGTTTGTTTCTGGAGTGTGGGAGAGGAAATCGGAGCATCCGGAGAAAACTGATGGTGTGTGAGGCAGCAACTCTAACGCAGTGCCACTTTGCCGCCGAGAGACAGACCCACAGATATATTGTTCCACAGTGCATGGAAATAGTCAACTTGTCAATGCCGACACATTTTTCCGCCCAACCCACTTCCATTTTCCCACGTGTGGCGCAAGACCGTCTAAAGCTTTCTTATCCATAAATCTGTCCAGGTGGCTTTATGTTGTTATTGATCCTGCCTCAAGTACTCCCTCTGGCAGCTCGTTCCATATGCCCACCGTGGAAAGGTTCCCTCGGGTTTCTCTTAAATCTTCCCCCCTCTCAACTTAAACCTACGTCCTGTATTTCCCGATTCCCTTATTCAGGGTAAAAGACTGTTAAAACCTTTCTGGAAATATATAGGGAGAGATTGAGGAGTTTGGAACTCTATTCCTTGGAGCGCAGGAGAAGAGGGCGACTTTATAGAGGTGTACAAAATTATGTGAGGAATAGATTGGATAGGTGCGCAGAGTCTCTTGTCCAGAGTAGGTGAATCGAGGACCAGCGGACATAGGTTTAAGGCTAAGGGGAAAAGATTTAATAGGCATCTGACGTGTAACATTTTCACACAAAGGGTGCAGAAGGGTTTCGGCCCGAAACGTCCCCTATTTCCTTCGCTCCATAGATGCTGCCGCACCCACTGAGTTTCTCCAGCAATTTTGTCTACATTCGATTTTCAAGCATCTGCAGTTCCTTCTTGAACATTCACACAAAGGGTGATGGGTGTATGGAACAAGCTGCCAGAGGAGGCAGTTGAGGCAGGGACTATCCCAACGTTTAAAAAACAATTAGACAGGTAGATGGATAGGACAGGTTTAGAGGGATATATGCATTAGCCCACTCTATTCCTCTCGTGATTTTATACACCTCTAAAAGATCACCCCTCAGCTTGTCTAATTAAACTAATATCTGCCTGGGCGTGGTCCATATCCTCCCATTCTCTGCATCCCCATCTAAAAGCCTCTTAAAGTCCACTATCGTATCTGCCTCCAGCATTGGAACGCATTTCCAGCCTGTGTGAAACAAAACGTGCCCCGTACATCTTTAAACTTTGCCCCATCACGTTAAATCTATCCCCTCTAGTAATTGATCTGTCTAACCTATTTAACCAGGCGCTTCCGCCAACCCACTCCAAGCCGACCATCAATCATGCGTTCACACGCCAGTTCTAGGTTATACCCATTTTCCCTTCGCTCCCTACACACCAGTCACAATTTATGGAGGCCAATTAACCCACAAACCCATTGCATCATGAGATATAGGAGCATCATTAGGCCATTCGGTCCATCAAGTTCGCTCCGCCATTCGATCATAACTGATCTATCTTTTCCTCTCAACACCATTCTCCTGTCTTTTCCCCGTAAACTTTGACGCCCTTACTAATGACGAAACCTGTCCACCTCCATCTCACCCGATCCTGCTTTCCCCACATATTCCTTGATTCCGTTAGCTTTAAGAGCCATATCCAACTCTCTCGAATACATCCAGTGAATTGGCCTCCACGGCCTTCTGTGGCAGTGGAGGCCAATTCACAAATCTCTGGCTGGAAATGTTTCTCCTCATCTCAGTCCTAAATGGTCCACCCCTTATTCTTACACGGTGATCCGGATATTATTCTGAACTAAGCCAACATGGGGAACATTTTTCCTGCATTTCGCCTGTCCAATCCCTCAAGAATTTAAAATGTTTGTATAAGATACCAGTGAATACTTCATTAAAACTTACCGAATGGTGAAAGGCCTGGATAGAATGGATGTGCTGAGAATGTTTCCTCTAATGGGAGAGTCTAGGACCAGAGGGCACATACTCAGAATAAAAGGACGCGCATTTCGAATGTAGATGAGCAGGAAGAGAACGGTGAATCTGTGGAATTAATTGCCACAGACCGCGGTGGGGACCAAGTCATTGGGTACCACACCAGCAGCACTCCAGGGTTCACAAGTAACCACGTCGGCAGTACCCCAGGGAGAAACAGCAGCCTCGCCAGCAACACCCCAGGGTGCATAGGGAACTACACCAACAGCACCCAAGTGTGCACAAGTAACCACTCCAGCAGCATCCCAGGAAGCACCAGTCATCACCAGTCATCACACCAGCAGCATCCCAGGGTGCACCAGTCATCACACCAGCAGCACCCCAGGGTGCACAAGTAACCACGGCAGCAGCGCCACGAGAATCAGCAGCAGGTCATCCCAAGCGGCAGGTTGATGAAGGTGGAATACGGCGCTCGCTCTCCGACATCAGCTGCCGCTTCTCCCGAGCCTGCTCGGGCTTGGATAGTTTCTTCGAGCACTGCGGACTCGAGCCCGAGGTGATCGAGAACCTGGCCAGGGAGATGTTTGCTGCCGACGGCGCCTTCGGAAGCCTTGCCCTCAAGTTTCGCAGAATGAAAGGTCTGCCCGACTTGCGTGACATTTTCGGCGACAGCCTGAAAAGAGGTTGTCACGTCGTGACGCGGCGTGATGCGTAGTGATGCACGGTGACTCCCTGTCGCCCGTGGATTTTGGCATATTCAACTGAAATATCTCCTGATCATATTTGCGATGTATATGACCAACTGTAGAAGTAAACCCTGGACCAACTCCATATTAAGACCACTGTTAAATAAATTTCGTAATAACGTGTCAGCGGTAGCTGTGACAATTGAACACTGCAGTTTTAATGTTTCACGTGTTCACAATTTAATATCCATCTTTATGGATTAAATCAAATAATAACATTGGGAATTAAAACGCACTTGATTGCTTTCCGTTATTAAACATATTCTATGTTCGCTCTGAAGACATTTCCAGCGCAATGGGGGGGGGGAAGGGGTGGTGGGCGAATCAGAGCAGGATGCATATATGGCGGGGGGCGGGTTGAGAAGGCAATCAATAGACAATAGAGGTGCAGGGGTAGGCCATTCGGCCCTTCGAGCCAGCACCACCATGCTATGTAATCTTGGCTGATCATCCCCAATCAGTCCCCTGTTCCTGCCTTCTCCCCATATTCCCTAACTTCGCTATTTTTAAGAGCCCTATCTAGCACTCTCTTGAATGCATTCAGAGAACCTGCCTCCACCGTCCTCTGAGACGGAAAATTCCACAGACCGTGCGGAATGGATGGATTGAGGCAGGGGAATCAGTGCGTGTCGGTTGAATTAGGTAACATCGTGAGGGGAGAGCTCGGGGGATTTCAGTGGCGATCAGTACGGGATGGATGGGAGGGGATCATTACAGGATGGCTGGGGGTGGGGGGAGGGCAGTGGATGATGAATGGGGGACAGTGCAGGATGAATGGGGGGGGGGGGGGTCCGTACAGATGATGACATGCAGGGGGGACAGTGCAGGATGAATGGGGGGGGGGGGTTCAGTACAAGATGAATGAGGGGGGTTCCGTTCAGGAGTTTTGCTGTGATGACAGCACATCAAAAATAGCCCCTATACTGAAACTTACATGACCCGCATCCCTGCAAACACAGCTACTTCCAGGCAATTCTCCACTTTTCTACACTTTCCCTTTTCACCCAAAAAATGCCAGGACATACTCTTATCTGCTTGCACATAATCGATACCTCTCAAATATTGCGCATTTCACCGTGCCTAACCAAAAGTCTCTGAAATACCACTATCGCCCCCCTAAATCCTCCACCACCCTTAGGTTGCGCAATCGAGACACTTGCCAACCTTCTTAACAGGAGGGAGAATCAACAGTTTCAATTCTCCGGCCGTGAATATTTCTGCTGGGCACAGCACTTAGATGCAATTGCAAAGGAAGCTAATGGACGCCGCTAATTCCTTTGAGGATTGAGGACATCCATGCCAATTAATGACCAAAATAACCTCGTCTGTTGCACTGACTGGTTGCAATGTGGCATGGTTCTGCAACCCGAACACCCAGAGCCTAATGAGGTACGAACAATAGTCGACACTTCCTTCACTGGTGCAGAACCCCCACCCTACCCACAATCGAAGGGATCTATCGGAGGCTATGTCTGCAAAAAGCAGCTACTACCACCAACATGCACTCTGGCTAGGGATGTATTTCACTGGTACCAATGGAAGGAAGGTACCAGTAACCGTGAACAAACAAATTCAAGAATAGGTTCTTCCCTCCTACCATCTGGCTCGTGAGCACTGCACAACGCTAAGCACTACCTCAGCAAATATGGTATTATGGACAACTAGACCAAGTGGGACCCGTTGGATCCCTATCACACGGGAGGCCTGGTCCCCCAACGCAACCAGCTCCCCAACGCAATATTCCACCACTCACCCATAGCCGACAATTGCGCGGGGGCTGCTCATTTCGCCTTATGCGCTCGTCCTCATTTTTAAACTCACAATATGCAATTGCACTTGCTAGCTATCAGAACTCAGTGTACTGTGACTTAAAAATTGCAATTGCACTTGCTAGCTAGCAGAACTCAGTGTACTGAGACTTTAAAAGATGCATTTGCACTTGCGAGTGCTAGCAGGACTCAGTGTACTTGGATAGCAACAATGTTGAGAGCAGGGCAACAATCCCATTGTGACGTCACAGCTGCAAGCACAGGGAATTAGCAGACATTCTTTCCAGGTTCCTTCAGATATTTGAATATTTTGATTAATAACTCAAGAAATAAATGCATGATTTTTTCAGATCAGGCGATTTTGACTTCACGGGATAAAACTACAGGAATATGTACTTTTTTCCCGTTAGAGCGTCGTTTTTTCGAGCAGTGTGATCTCTCTCACACACACACACACACACACACACACACACACACACACACACACACACACACACACACACACACACATCCAAGATCAGAGTTTTAATAGTTATCAGAGAAGATAGGCAATAGACAATAGGTGCAGGAGTAGGCCATTCGGCCCTTCGAGCCAGCACCGCCATTCACTGTCATCATGGCTGATTCACATCCGCATTCAGTACCCCGTTCCTGCTTTCTCATCATATCCCCTGAATCCTCTATTGTTAAGAGCTCTATCTAACTCTCTTGAATTGACCTCCATTGCCTTCTGAGGCAGAGAATTCCACAGATTTGCAACTCTTGGGAGAAAAGAGCTTTCTTCATCTCAGCTCTAAATGGTCTAAAGGGATTAGACACGTTTTTCTTAAACTGTGGCCCCTGGTTCTGGAACATAGGGAACATGTTTCCTGCCTCTAGCATGTCCAATCCCCTAATAAGTATATGTGTTTCAATAAGAACCCCCTCATCCTTCTACATTCCATAGTATATGTCCAACCGCTCCATTCTATCAGCATTTGACAGTCCCGCCATCCCTGGAATTAACCTCGCGAACCTACGCTGAACTCCCTCAATAGCGAGAATGTCCTTCCTCAAATTTGGGGACCAAAACGGAACAGAATACTCTAGGTGTGGTCTCACTATGGCCATGTACAACTGCAGAAGGACCGCTTTGCTCCTGTACTCAACTCCTCTTGTTATGAAGGTCAACATACCATTAGCTTTCTTCACTGTCTGCTGTACCTGCATGTTTACTTTCAGTGAATGATAAACAAGGACCCCAATACCTCTTTGTACTTCCCCTTTTCCCAACCTAACACTACGCAGATAATAATCTGCCTTCGTGTTTTTGCCACCAAAGTGGATAACCTCACATATATCCACATTAAACTGCATCAGCCATGCTTCGGCCCACTTACCCAACCTGTCCAAGTCACGCTTCATCCTCTTAGCATCCTCCTCACAGTACACACTGTACCCAGCTTTGTGTCATCTACAAATTTTCTAATGTTACTTTGTATCCCTTTCATCTAAATCATTGATGTATATTGTAAATAGCTGCGGCCCCAGCACAGAGCCTTGCGTTACCCCACTATTCACTGCCTGTCATTCTGTAATGGCCCTGTTTATTCATAATCTTTGTTTCCTGTCTGCCAACCAATTTTCTATCCATATCAGTACCCTAGCCCCAATATCGTGCATTCTAAAGGATTGTAATACCGAGTCTCTATAAGGCGCTGTATAGGCCACATTTGGAACATTGTGAACAATTTTTGGCACCATATATGACGAACAACGTGTTGGACTGGAGAGGGTCCGAGTGAGGTTTACAAAAATGATCCTACTAATGAGTGGGTTAAGCTATGATGAGCGTTTGTCGGCACTGGTCCTGTATTTGCTGGAGTTGACAAGAATCAGAGAGACGTAATTGAAAGATACAGAATGGTGAAAGGCTTGCATAGAGTGGATGGGCAGAGTATGTTTCCAACAGTGGGAGAGTCTAGGACTAGAGGTCATAGCCCCAGAGTTAAAGGACGTTCTTTTAGCAAGGATATGAGGATTTAGAAGAAGGGTATTGAATTTATTTAGAAGGTGGGTGTGAACCTGTGGATTTTTTTTTGTTGCCATAGACGGCTATGGACGCCGTCAGTGAATATTTTTAAGGCGGAGATAGATAGGGTCTTGATTAGTACAGGTGTCAGAGTTCATGGCGAGAAGGCTAGAGAATGGGATGAGGGCGAGATGGATCATCAATGATTGAATAGCGGGTTAGACTTGTTGGGCAGGATGCCATAATTCTACTCCTGTCACTTATGACCTTATGACCTTATGACCGTGTCTTTGTTGGTACGACTGAATTCGCGTGTCCACTATTATGGTTACCTGATATTATTGTTATTAAAGATTTGTATTCATAATTGTTAAATACCTTCTTGCCTAATTTTGCGTTTGCGGACATATAGAGCTGCTGCAGGTAAGACCTTCGTTGCACCTTTGCTAGTCATTAAAATCTCTCGATTTTTGAGTCTTTCGCACCTTGATGACTTTCTATATTTACCTCTACAATTATTTAAATGTTTATGGTTAATCATGATGAATATAATTATAATACTTCACATGAAAGGAAGTTTGTGGGCGATTCAGACTTTCTATTACAGATCGTGTCTGTTGCGACGATGTTGACGAACAAATATTGTTTTTCTTTCTAGGTGGTTTGAATTGCGAAATAAATATGGTAATGACAATATGAACGCAAATATTCCACCGTCCTTGTTTGTTCGGTGAAACGTACAGATGTGGGCGACGAAGCGTTAACGCAAGCTGCTTGGGTGGATATTTACCTTCGGTTTAAATAAGGACGTTTGAACGAATGGCGCAATATTAGTCGAAACCTGTGTTGGAACACACCACTACTCTCGGCAGAAAATGGGATATCCTATAATTTATTACATCACACGGATCTACTATCCTACTCTAGCATGTCTTGGTGTCCCTGGTAAGATGCTGAACTTTACAATGTTTCTATGTTTCGGAGATTATGAGCTTTGCCGTTGCACTCCTGTTTTATTTTGATGTATTTACATTTTTTTTTAAATGTTGTTCAGCAAGAGACATAATTGCTCATATGTTGAAGAGGATGTTAGAGTGGCAAGCGGAGAAGGGGGGGGGGGGGGATATTGATTTCGTGTTGCAGAATTGGTTCGTTTAACTTTTCAACATGTTCGCCACGAATTATGTGAGCTCAGTATCCTACTGTTGTGCTTTACTGTTCTGTCACATGTTCCGTCACATGTTCCACTGGATATTTATTTATCTTACTGGAATCAACACGCTATTAGAGTGGTCGGCTGGCGGAGAGTTTGGTATCTTTTTAGAATCCTAGGTTTTTCAGAGCATTTCAAAGAGCGAGTTAATTTCCATATATTTTATATGTTCTCGCGATAAAGGAGCCAATTAGTTCCACCAGGCATCCTTTAAAAGCAATCGCGCATGCCATATTCTCTTGCACATGTTTTTCACTCCTACCATGCACCCACACTGGCTTTGGAGAAAAATTGCAGCGGCAAATCGGCTTAACAGCCGGCACGTTGCGGGGTTGTGGAAACACCTCGAAGCATCCGATAAGGATGACACACGTTGGAACACAAACATATTCGGATTCCAACATTATGGCAACGGTGGTATTGGAAACGGTATTGGTTTATGATTGTAATACAAAATACAGCGACATCACATGGTCAGTGTGCTTTCCATGGGAATCACACCATCAATGATTACTCCAGGTCGTGCAAAAAGAGTTCGGAAACAGAGTACATAATCACGTGGGTGCAGAGAAAGTGCAGATAAAAAACGTTCAAGTGGTTGCAACGAGGTTAATTGAAAGATCAGGAATATACTAATTTATGCAGGATATGTTCTAGAGTCTGATAACGACCGGGAATACTTGTTCCTGAATCCGTTCATGAAATCGTTTTTTAATATCTTGTTTAATTTTAGTTTAGTTTATAGAGTCAGGACAGAAACAGATTTTTTTCGGCTCACCGAGTCCGCGCCCTGGAAAAGCATCGGACCTGGTATTTGACACTTTAGCCGGCACTATTAAAAGATGGACAGGATAACTGCCAGATTAATATTCCTCTTCCGAATATTTACGGAAATTTCACCTAAATTAGGAACTGCACTGGGAACGGAAGGTATCTTGTGGGGTGTTGTAGAGCAGAAGGATCTGAGAATGCAGGTACATAGTTAGTTAAAGGCGGCATCACAGGTAGATTAAGTGGTAAAAGTGGCGTTTGACGCATTGGGCTACATCAGTCTGAGTATTGAGTACTTTGACAAGGATCCAAGTAATTTCGCTCAAGGAACAGAGCACTAGAATTGCCTGTACACAGCCTGTACTACACCCATCCTAAATGTCGCAGCCCTCCTTATTTTGCAATTCAGAGTTAACAAATGGACTAAACATACTAAGATCAGAAACATCGCATTGTAATCCCGTGATTTGTTTTGTTTTGCAACCCGCTCCCTCATTTAACTTCCCCTCTGTCAATGGACAGCTGACGACTACTCCGCCGGGTAAGAAAAACGTTGCATTGAAATATTTTTAAAACTTTCGTAACTTTAAAAACTCCAAGCCGGATAGCAAGGAAACAAATTGGTCAGAAAAGTGATATTTTTGTTAGCAATAAAGAGCAACAACCTGTCTATACAAGATAAAACATGGAAAAAACGCCAAGGGCTTAATAAAGACTTGGAGACAAACCAGAGAACAATAAGCGTAGACCAGTTTCACATGATCCAAGAATTCATTGAGCAGGAAGCGTATTCCGTGTGCATTTCCACAACAGGTTAAGGAATAACTTGAACGATAATACGGTGTTACAGGGAAACTAGGTAGCCTTCACTCCTAAACGTGAGGGGGGGAAACAAACAAAGAAGTGGTGAGTTTACATGCAACCATACCAGCTGCATAGATGATACGGTTAAGAAGTAAAGACAAACTAAAGACTTTTAGTCGGCGAGAAAGTGACTCGATAATTTTACTTTGAAAGGGGATTTATTAAAGTAGCACTTATGTTTCCCAATTGCCGCCATATTTGTGGTTTTTACGTCTGTTGATCGCTCCAATCTCAGAAGTGATGTCAACGGCATTAGAACGAATGGCGTAGTTGGACTAGTGACCAGTAATAAAGGCGCTGGTGTTGGCGTCGCTGGCTCAGATGTCTTGCGGCCGGCTTCAATCCTCGCCCTCTGGTTCCTTCTGGCTTGCGTGGTTCTCCTCGGGGTGCACTGGCTTATCTCGGCTTCCAAAAAAATGAGTCAGTGGGTTAGCGTGCACCTCCGTTGTAAGGGGAAAATGTCCATTGACACAATAGGAAACAAGTTGAATGTTCCCATTGGAGAACCAGGAGGCTTCAGATGGTGGAATCTTAAGCAAAATAAAAATATGCTGGGTGAGCATGCGGGTGGGATTTAGGCAAATGTAATTTCTGATCGAGACCCTTCTTCCGGCTGATCCTCTTGAAATGCTGAACATATTTTACGAATGGTTTCCTGCGTTTGTTTCTCTTGCAGTTAATTCGGTGGCGATTGTGATTCTAACTCGCCGAAAGTGCGGGCTGTCCAGATGCATCACACGCTATCTGCTGGCCATGGCGACATCAGATCTCATGGTGGTCATCATTGCCGTTGCTGTGGAGCAGATTAACAATATGTTTTTGTTAATTAAAGTCTTATTCATCACTCCTGTCTGTTCTTTCACCCTGGTCTTGAGATTCGCGGCGCTTGACTGCTCTGTTTGGTTCACGGTCGCTTTCACCTTTGATCGCTTTGTTGCCATCTGTTGTCAGAAGCTGCGTGTGAAGTATTGCACTGAGAGAACGGCGATCATCATTGTCGCAATAATCACCTTCGTCGGTTGTGCGCGGAGTGTCCCCTTTTTCTTCGCCGTCAATCCTCATGTCGTCATTGACGATGTGCCCTGGTATTGCATTCCAAAACCGGAATATTTCACCTCGCCCGTGTGGAGGATCCGGGAATTGATTGACAGCATAATGACGCCCTTATTACCTATATGCTTGATTCTGCTCTTCAATGCCTTAACAGTCCGGCATATCATAGCGGCGAATAGACTCCGCAAAGGACTTCGGAGCAGCGTCGAAAGTCAGAAGGATCCAGAGGTCGAGAACCGGAGGAAATCAATGATCTTACTCTTCGCTATATCAGCCAATTTCATATTGCTGTGGTTAACGTATGTAGTGCATTCTTTCAAGTGGCAAGTGCAAAATGTGTATTACAGAGACAAATATTTGAACAGCCCGGTATACAACATACAGCAGTTCGGATTTATGTTACAGTTTCTCAGCTCCTGCACCAACACCTGCATCTATGGTTTCACGCAGAGGAAATTCAGAGAGGAGCTGAAGAATGGTGTGAAATTCCTGGTTACGTTCGATGGGCGTTTATATAAACTGAAGAATATATTCTTCATGACTCAGTTGAACGAGCGAAAAGCCTGAATTTTTCTAGATGCGGCAATAAAATTCAGGTCGTAAACAAATCCTAAACCGAGTCCGAATATTGAGCACGGGGTTGTATCCTACACATTGTATAGGAGCTGCATTGATAGAATCATACAGCAGGCTCTGCGGCCCACTTAACCCAGGCAACCAACTTAAATAACGGACTACTCCTATTCAACTGCTCATATCTATCCAATCATTTAATTTCCATGTGAAAATTAGTTACCTATGCAAATTGATTCTAATGTACAGAGGAATGAATGCATGTATTTGGTTAAAGGTCGATGCGAGGATAAAAGGTGATTATAGTACTTTCGAATTACTGTAAATCGAAGCTTATTGATTGGCATGAACATGGATATTATCAGACTTCGAGGGCGTTAGTTATGAAGAGAGACTGGATAGGCTCGGACTATCAGTAAGAGCGAATGGGGATCAGGTATGACATAGAGATATACAACATCATAAAATTCGCCAACCAACAAGCGCCGAGAAGCAGATCAGGTGTTTCTGTAAATCTAAACATACAAAATCACGTTCTAAAATCAATTGTGTCGTTGGACGAAAAGAGCTAGAGGTTTATTTTAGACTGGCAAGAATAAAGTTATTTTTGCACAGAATTTTCAACATTAATGGACTTTTCATGGTCAATATCGTTGTCTACTGCAGATTAAAATTCAGAAACTGCATGCTATATGGTGACGCGCGTGTCTTTGAAAGCGATTGCTTGTCAATTTCAGCGGCAATGCGTAGTTAAGGTAACGGCTTTTCCCTTGGTGACCGATTGTTGCGTGAGTGCATGTAAGCAGACCTTTTAGCCATACTATTTAAATCCAAATCTTAATTTACAAAGTAAATTGTAAGTGGTTTTCTAGGTCCCAGTCGTCCTATCCTCAAACGCAATTCGGCCCGCGTAATGCACGTTTTGACGCATGATGCATCAGCAGAGTTAGGTCCAATACCTGGTAATGGAAGAAGCGTTATAGCAGAACTACCTATGATAATAGAAACATTGAATCATTGAAACATAGAAAATAGGTGCAGGTGGAGGCCATTCGCTCATTCGACCCAGCACAGCCAGTCATTGTGATCATGGCTGATCGTCCCCAATCAATAACCCGTGCCTGCCTTCTCCCCATATCCCTGGATTCCACTAGCCCCTAGAGCTCTGTCTAACGCTCGCTTAAATCCATCCAGCGATTAGGCTTCCACTGCCCTCTGTGGCAGGGAATTCCACAGATGCACAACTCTCTGGGTGAAAACGTTTTTTCTCACCTCAGTCTTAAATTACCTCCCCCTTTATTCTAAGACCGTGGCCCCTGGTTCTGGACTCGCCCAACATTGGGAACATTTTTCCTGCATCTAGTTTGTCCAGTCCTTTTATGATTTTATATGTTTCCATAAGAACCCCCTCATCCTTCTAAACTCCAGTGAATACAACCCTAGTATTTTCAATGTTTCCTCATATGATAGTCCCGCCATCGCAGGGATCAATCTCGTGAACCTACGCTGCACTGCCTCAGTCATGATGTCCTTCCTCAAATTAGGAGACCCAAACTGTACACAATACTCCAGATGTGGTCTTACCACAGCCCTATACAACTGCAGAAGAACTTCTTTACTCCTATACTGAAATCATCTCGTTATGAAGGCCAACATTCCATTAGCTTTCTTCACTGCCTGCTCTACCTGCACGCTAACTTTCAGTGACCCGGTGTACAAGGACACCCAGGTCTCGCTGTACCCCCCCCCCCCCCCCCCCCCCTTACCTAACCTAACCCCATTGAGATAATAATGTGCCCCCTTGTTTTTCCCGCCAAAGTGGATAACCTCACATTATCTATATTATACTGCATCTGCCAGGCATCTGCCCACTCACTCAACCTGTCCAGGTCACCCTCGTCACTGCCTGCCATTCTAAAAAGGACCCATTCACGCCTACTCTTTGCTCCTGTCTACCAACCAATTTTCTATCCATGTCAACACCCTACCCCCAATACCATGTGCTCTAATTTTAGTCACCAGTCTCCCGTGCAGTACCTTATCAAAGGCTTTCTGAAAGTTTGGATAAACCACATCCACTGGCTCCCCTTCATCCATTTTATTTGTCACATCCTCAAAAAATTCCAGAAGATTAGTCAAGCATGATTTCCCCTTCACAAATCCATGCTGACTTGGACTAATCCTTTTACTGCTATCCAAATGCCCCATTATTACCTCTTTAATAATTGACTCCAGCATCTTTCCCACCACCGAAGTCAGGCTAAATGGTCTGTAATTCCCCGTTTTCTCTCTCGCTCCTCTCTTGAAAAGTGGGATAACATTAGCTATCCCCCAATCCACAGGAACTGAACCTGAAACAATTGAACATTGGAAAATGATCACCAATGCGTCCACTATTTCTAGAGCCACCTCCCTGAGGGCCCTGGGATACAGGCCATGGGGTGCAGATCACCTGGTTGCATGATCATAAAAGTATCATACTTTCTTCCTCCCATATCCCAGTAAGTTCCCCAACATTGTCCCATTCTCCTGCACATTAGGGAAACTGTATACGACTGTAGCTAGGTATCTTTGCGACATGATTGAAAAGCTACACTGATGACGGAGAACGTGCAGTGGAGGTCGGGACTCATCCCCAGCCGTTGGCGTTGTGATGCACCAGCTCTACCAGGCATGCTATGAATAATGCTTGCCCTTAGCACAATTGTTTGGCAGAACATATTGTAATGCAGCATGGCATCTAAAATATTAGACTCATTCACAAAAAAATTGTTAGCAGTGCTCCTACTTCGAGTATGAAATTCATACCATTATTGAATATTATATGAATCAAAGCGATAGATATTTTACCAGGATGTGAAACTATTATGAAAAGTTGAGCACTTTTTTTATGCAATAGATATCTGTAGAGGCCATTTGGCTTTATTTTGTCTGTCATTAATTATGGCATTTGCCTTTAAATTTTACTCTGCCTATAATTATCTGGGTGGGATTTATTATGTAGTCGGTGGCATGCTTGCTGCCGGGGTTCTTGCGCAGAAGCTGTAAATTAGTTAGTTTTAGTTCGGAGGACCATGGCCGAGAGTTTAGGTTTTGACCATTAAAGTTATCTAACTTTTTTTAAGTGATAACCTGAAGTTTGATGAAGTTTAAAATATACGATTAAAAGAAGAAGGTCGGATGAATGTCTTACTGTTTTTCTTCAACAATAAAGAAACTATTTTATTTCGAAGTCACGTGAGTGACTACGCGAAGAGCCCGCCAGCCCACATGCGCGTCAATACGTCTAACGCATTGAGCGCGTGTCGTTCGGACAGGTAAGTCAATGTTTAGTGGGCCGCTCCGATAGCGGGCTCGAAGTAGCTATGGAGGCGGCTGGGATTTGGGCCGCCATGCAATCTACATAGGAGCTAGAGAGTAATTTTGCGGTAACGCCGTTCGAGCTCCGCACGCGAGCAGGCGGCCGAAATTGGAGCTCCATAGGAGTTGGGATTACGGCGGCTGCCATTCGAGCCCCGCTAGGGAGCAGGCGGCCGAAATTACAGGCCACTGTGAAGCTCGATAGGAGCTGGAATTGCGGCGGCCGCCGTTCGAACGGCTGCCGGCATCAGAGCTCCGAACGGGAGCAGGCAGCCAGATTTGGAGGCAGCCGTGGGGCTCCGTAAGGAGCTAGGATTCATAAATTGTGGCTGCCGGCAGGCATGAGGTTTGCAGCAGCCAGTGAGTTAAAAATAGCCGCGGCCGGGAGATAAGCTCAGCTGCCGGAGCACCGAACAATTATAAACATAGTTACTGCTACAGCTATGCTACAGCAGCATATGGTGTATGCTTTATTTTTGGGCGGTTATAAATAGAGTTGGCATTAATAGCAGTTGCCACTCAGTCACGTTTGTGACTATCGTAGTCAATAGCATTCTAGTTTAATTCTTTGGCAATATAACAATATATCTTATCATGCCTGTAGATTTAGATTTCATAATTCCTCTTTGTTTTTGCTAAGGGCAATCGATTTATCTAAGTACTGGTCTAAAACGCAGTTGAAGTCTCCTCCAATTATAACATTTTGGTAGTTGAACTCTGCGATTGTATTCAAGATTTTATTGAATAATTGAGGATTATCAAAATTGGGTGCATATATATTTACCAAGGTTTAGCATGGATCTCTCCTGTAACTATAAGATGTCTCCCTTCCTTATCTGATATAATGTTCTTTGATTTAAATGGTGTTCCTTTGCGAATAATAATTGCGGTACCTCTGGATTTCGAGGTGTGTGAAGAGTAATATGTTTGGCCTATCCATTTCGCCCTCAATCTCATCTGATCTTGGTGTTTAAGATACGTTTCTTGTAAAAATGTAATGTCCGTGCTGTATGATTTCAACTGAGCTAGTATCTTGCCTCTTTTGATTGGTTCATTAATACCCCTTATGTTCCAGCTACAGAATGTGATTCCTCCCATTTTATTTTGTTTATCATCTTGCATTTTCGCTGATTTTAATACCCTTAATTATTATGGTGCATCCATACCTCAGGACTCTGGATATTTGGGGAACATTTATGTTACTGACTTCCTTTGGTAGATCCCGTTTGCGATTGTCCTTTAAAAAAAAACACATAATTGTGACATATTGTGATTTTAAAAAAAATTGAACAAGTGAAATTACAGTGTCTAGAGTAGTTGACACTGTGGTGAGTGTCACACACGACTGTGGGGTTTGACATCAATTCGACTTCCGATGTTGATGTTATGCAATTAGCTCCGCTCCCTTTATTATTCTTAGACTAGGAGGGAGGGACCTTTTCAAAATCAGTTGTATTTCACCCAATTATCGTATATATATATATTTCATTAAGACTTATCAAATCGTATGTTCAGCTACTATGAAACTTATATATCTAACACTTTTATCTACTAACTATTTATAGTTATAGTTATACCTTTGATAATGGTCAGCTGTCGGCTGAGAGGGTTAACCAGAATCAGGCTCCTGGAACTATGCCAGGTGCCTGAGTCTCCTCCCTTCCACACACGAAGTACATAGCACAAAAACTTGTGATATTATCTACGTTAGTTCTAAAATTTGTTATTTGTTATTTCTTTATCCCTGCTTAACTGTCTCGCTCTGTATACGGGATAGTCTGTCTTTTTAAAACATTATTACATTTTGCCCGTTATACAGTTCAGGTTAGTTTCCATTTCTATTTCTATATTAGTGTTGTTAATTATTGTTAATTCTCTATGTTTTGTGAAACTATTTTAAGATCTTAAACCGCCATTTGTCCTTGTGATGTTTTCCACATTCGGCTCTCCTGTTCGTCTCTCCGTTGTTAATCAGTCTTTCCTTCATTTTGAACAAAGAGTGTCCTTGAGTTAAATTCCAAAGTGTCCGAGGGAGATAAGGTGTCTAGACCAGTGCACATGGAGATACTCCTCCATTTTGGACTTTTAGAAAATGGTGCTTCTTCCCGTATCTTCGGGCATTCTCTGTGAACTAATAAAGAGAAAGAATTTGTCCATACTATCCCGCTGCATTCTTTAATCCACTTTTTCTGCCACAATCTCGAGGGCATATTTAAACATTGAGTCCGGATTGGTGAATGATTTCTCCTTTCCCTTGAAAGTAATTTGTATTCTGGCTGAATAAAAAAAAAAGCCACATCTGACATCTTGAACTCCTTGTTGAATCTGTCTTGTCTGTGAGAACTGTTTTCTCTTTTGCATGATCTCATAGGGATAATCCCGGAAGAGTTTGATTTTTTTTTTCATCAGCTCTTCCAGTGCTGAAATGTCCCGAAGTTGGCTATGATCTGTCGTGACTGGGCTGGATCTACTTGTGATCTTGGCTTAAATCTGGGTACGCGATGTGCCACTTCAATTTTCGGTTCCACGGGTAAATTGAGTACATGTTTGAGTAAGTTGGCAGTAAACTCATGGGGTTTGGTTCCCTCTACCCCCTCTGTTACTCCCAGTATTCTTAAATTTTGGCGTTTTGAGCGAGCTTCGAGATCGAGGCATTTATCCGAGACTTTTGCCAGACGACTCTTGAGGCTGTCTAGTTCTAGCTTCATTCCCTGCATATCTTCAGACATTTGTGCTACAGCTGTTTCCATGTCTTTCATTGCAGTTACATATGAAGAAACAGTTTCATGCACAGCCTCAAACTTCTTCGTGGTATCTTCTTCCACTTTATCAATTCTCCCCGTTAGCTCTTCTTGCGCATCATCAATTCGTTTTTTTTTTAAATTCCAATGCAATCAATAACTTTTTGATTGCCAGCATTGATGTTCGACATATTTTCCATCATTTTTGCATTTATATTTTCCATCATTTTTAAATTTCCAGCCTCAATATCCTTTCTCAGTTCTCTTACCGAATTCTTTATCTCCTCGTTCATTTTTCTCCTTAGTAGCCATCTCAGCCTTGGATCTTGTAGCCATTGTAACCACTTCAGAGGTCAGTTCTTCAGGTTTCTGGCTTTTCAGCAGGTGTTTTGAGGCTGTTCTCTGAGGGCTCTTAGCAGGAGACGTTATTTTCATTGAAAAGCCTTTATCCTCCGTTTAATTCACAGCACTTACTGATGACGTCATCAGCGCGACGTCCAAGGGCTCCGGTAAGTTTTTGAATCAGTCCCGACCTCCAGACATGATTTTAACGCTAAAAATCGCGAATTTTCAGCAGCGGAGCTAAATGGTGCGACTGCTAGTCCAGCATGGTGCCATCACGGAGCGATCTCTTGAACAATATAATAATGTGCCACCACTGATAGGAGGTGAGAGCTACGTTCCAAAGAAGAGGGACAGAAGACTGGGCTAGGATCTCGGGAGAGATTCAGCCAGAAGACCGATTCCAGAAGAGGAACTGAAGACAATAGATCTCGGCCAGATATTGGCTTAGAGGTTTATCGACAACCACACAACTTATTTGAATATTGAAGATATTGGCACGGAATCGTGAATAGAATTGACTATTATACTTTTGAATTATAAAGCTGGGAAGCTTTAATTTGAACGGCTTCTGTGAAGGTGATTTGATAGCTATTACTGCTAACTTGGAAGATAGTCAACAAGCTTATTTTGTCATTCAGTCTGGAGAAATCTAGATGTCCGACCTTAAGTTGTTTGAAGTCAAGATAACACACATTCCTTTTGAACAAACGTCATTATTAACTTCGAAGATATTGCGGATGTTTTCTGAAAATCCAATTTGTTAGATTTTCTTATCTAATTCTTTGGAATATTGTGCTCTGATGTTCATCAACAAGACTAAAGTACACTGAAGAAGTCCTTTTTCATCCAATTTAAAGATTTGGCAATATGCCAAGGTCTGTTTAATCCATGAAGCAAGACTGAACAGGTGAGTCATAGGGACAACAAGGTGACAGAGTCAAGCTAAAGCATCGAGAAGATGCAGATAATACCCAAGCTGCCTACCTGAAAGTAATCCAGAGGGAGAGAAACAAGTTATGAGAACAGGTTGCCAAATCAATTGAGAAACAGAAGAAAGTATTGGAATCAGATAAGAACAGGATCAAAGTAGAATCTAATCTGAGCCAACTAATGACCCTCTGCAGTAAGGTTGGAGATAAACAAAATGTGATGCTATGTCCGTGGCTGCCTCTGGAAGAACGCGATTGACACACCCAATGGTGGGAAGGAAGGGTGAAGTTATTCAATGGTTTCATGGAGGATATCTGAAATTATACCACCACTTACGCGCTCAACAGCTGGAAATGCGATGCACCAAGGTGTATGCCAAAGTATACACATAGCAGCAGATTCCAACTATTTTACCCAGTCAGATGTCAGCTATTTTACTTAAACTTACGTGATTGTTAGTCAGTTAGCAGCACTTCATTAAAACATTTATCCAGTAAACAAGTTACTTATTTCTACTTTTGCATCTTTGTATTCTTAATAAATACATTTGTATCTTTGTACTCAACCTGTAAACTGGTATGTAAACTTATAACATGGTATGTAACCTTTAGCTGTAGCTGCAAAATAAGGGTAGCAAAATAGAAGGAGATAAGTGAGTTAGAGTGACAGCTGGGAGATTAGAGTGACAGTTGGAATTTAAGGGTAGCGAAAGAAGAAGAGATATGAGGAGAGATATAAGAATTTAGATAAGACTGAACCAAGAACAGAAGTTAATGGTGGTGGGACAGAGATTGTCAGAATAGAAGATGGATAGATGCGAGAGGAGGTAGAATAGATGTGGCTGTAAAACTGTAATGGGAACAGTCAGAGAGCAGGCATGCAGTAGTCTTCTCTGAGTGGAAACAATGTACACAGTGGTAAAATATTGTAGAACAGCAGAAAGTAGAATAGCAATAAGAATAGTGTAAGGTAATATAGTGACTACAAGGATGGAGGAGGAGTAAGGACTGTGACTGTATTAATTAACAATGTGCACCAAATAAGACAACCACCATCAGTAAACTAACCGTGGTTGAAATATAAAGTAAAAATTCCCCGTAGCCAAAGAAGATGTAAAAATAACTCTAAGAAGTGCGAAAAAAGAACGGAAAAGTTAAATACGAAGTGGCCCAGGGAAGGCACTATTGATATAAATATGTGTGATGAAATGAAAGTATTAATTAAGAACTATTGACCCAAAGATAAAACAGAGACACGGAAAAAGAAAAAGGAGAAGGAATTAGATGTGCTTAACTTATTCAGGACAGAACAGGCTGAGGAGAACCTGCCTGTTAGGAAACACAACCAAGGGAGAAGGGAGGGAGCCCGGGAAGCCGTCCGAGGGTCATAGGATTCAGGGGAGAGGAGCATCCTTATATCCCAGTTTAAAAGGCCCTGGGTATCCCCTTCCCAACCCCAGCCTGGACGGTACAAAACAATGCCCCTTGGTAAAAGGAGTAGTGGAAATAATGGGAGAAGTAGTAAGTTGGGAGGAGGATGAAGAGGGAAAACAGAAATTCAGACAAAGGTCAAGACAGCGAGAAAGGGCAAGAATGAGGCAAGAGGAAATGGAATTGGCAGAAGACATTAGGAGGTTGCAGAACCTCGAGGACATTAAGAAACAGGCAGAGCATGAGGCAAGCCACGCAGCAAGCAGAGAACGGGAACAAGGCAGCACGGCAGGATTGCAAGGGAACTATGAGGATGAATTAGAATCAGAAAGCAATGAGAGAGATACGGAGGAAAGGGAATCTAGAAGATGGATAAAGGAATTCATGGACCTGTTGGAAGTTAAATTGAGGAAATTGGGAGAAAGCATAGAGAAGGAGGAAGGAGTAGAAGCAGCTCATGAAGGATCAGCATGGCAGGAGTTACTCCTAGATACCCCAGTTTGGGAAGTAGAAACAAGACAGTAGCAGGGGAATAAAGTGATGCCATTGCTTGCGAAATGAGCAGGACAGACACAGTATGTTCCTTGGGGGACAAAGGACCTTGAAGGGCTGAAAAACATTCTGCCTAACATATATGATGGGGCAGGAAAATGATAAGGGCCTTTGAGGATGAAACCTCAGGCCGACTATGGGAGATATAAAGGCACTTCTGGTGAAAGTACAAGAAAGCGCGAAACTGAAGGAACTGCTGGTAAAGGCAGGCATAAAAATTGCAGCGGGTAATCCATTGTTGGCGGCAAACCATTTGACCTGCATTGGTATGGCAGGCCCTCATATACAGCTACCCACTCAAAGTGGACGCCAAGGCATTAAAGGGGGACACAGAAAACCCAGCAGCGTATCTAGAGGCTCAGTTGAAAACGTGGAGACTTGAAACTGAACAAGGAATAGACGGCAATGAGCTGATGACCACTCTGTTCTGAACTGCTATTGTTGATGCCTTGCCCGCGCAAGTAAAGTCCAGGCTGGAGAACGTGGTGGGATTGGCAACTGTGCCCCTTTGTTCTGCTACATCACTGCCACTTCTGATTTAACCTTCTCCTTCTCAAATTGCAGATTAAAACTAATCATATTATGATCACTACATCCAAGCATTTCCTTTACCTCGAGTTCTCTTATCAAATTTGGTTCGACAACTTTATGTGCAAGTCCTGCTCTGGATTGTCCTGTCAAACTGCAACACCTCACTTCACCTTTGTGGTGGCACAGTGGCGCAGCTGATAGAGCTGCTGCCTCACTGCGCCAGAGACCCGGGTTCGATCGTGCCCTCGGGGGGCTGTGTGTGTATGTGGAGTCTGCATGTTCTCCCTGTGACTGGGTGGGTTTCCTCCGGGTGCTCCGGTTTTCCCAACATCCCAAAGATGTGTGGGTTTGTAGGATAATTGGCTTCCGTAAAATTGCCCCTCGTGTGTAGGATAATGGATGAAAAAGTGGGATAAAACAGAACTAGTGTGAATGGGGGACTGATGGTGGGCATGGACTCAGTGGGTTGAAGGGCCTGTTCCCATGCTGTCTCTCTAAACAACTTTATCTGAGTTATACTCCATGACTCAAGTCAAGTCAATGAGTGGAGCCAATGATTGGAGCCCATGGCATTGGTTTAAGGTGGAAAAGATTTAATAGGATTTATTTCACACATATGGTGGTGGGTATATGGAACGAGCTGCCGGAAGATATAGTTGTGGCAGGTAATATCGTAATGTTAAAGAAACATTAGGACAGGCTTACAAGGATATGGACCAATCACTCAAGTGGGACTAGTGTAGAAGGGGTATGTCGGCTGGTGTGAGCAAGTTGTGCTGAAGTACCTGATTCAGCTCTTTATGATTCTATAACACTGGGGAAGGGGGAGGATGGACTGGGTGAAGTGCAATGTTTTTACAACGCTTCTCTTACGTAAGGAAGGTGTGTGTGGCCGTGGGAGAGGAGAGAGAGACCCTGGGCGGGGTGTCATGGGCGGGGTGTCACTTTGCCCGGGATGTCCAGGTCTGGCCTGTTACTGTGATCGGCCCAAGGAATTCTTGCTCAACGTTGACACCTAGTGCCTGTCACAGGGACTGCAGCTCAGTCAGGAACTCAGTTCCCTGTTACCATGGGAATTCATTAACATTAATCTCAATGTGGTTCTGTTTTACTTCAGAATTTCAGCGTCTGCCCCTTTTTGCTTTTAACTTCCCCATCTCTTGTGTTACAGTGGTGCAAGACGTTGGTGATGCCGCACCCGGAGTATTGTGTTCAGTTTTGGTCACCCTGCTACAAGAAGGATGGCATCACATTGGAAAGTCAAGTCAGGTCAAGTTACATTTATTTATATAGCACATTTAAAAAACAACTCTTGTTGGCCAAAGTGCTTTACATTTGTTATAAGAATAGCACAACAAAACAGACTACATACATATATCCATGTAGCCTTCACTCAGAGGACGTCAGGAAAGGCTTGGGAGTATAGATAAGTTTTTAATCTTGACTTAAAAGAGTCGATGGAGGGGGCAGTTCTGTTGGGAAAGGGGATGCTGTTCCACAGTCTAGGGGCTGCAACCGCAAAGGCGCGGTCGCCCCTGAGCTTATGCCTAGACCGTGGGATATTCAGCAACCCTAAGTCGGCCGATCTGAGGGGCCTGGAGGTGGAGTGGTGGGTGAGAAGACTTTTTATGTAGGTGGGGGCAAACATAGAAACATAGAAATTAGGTGCAGGAGTAGGCCATTCGGCCCTTCGAGCCTGCACCGCCATTCAATATGATCATGGCTGATCATCCAACTCAGTATCCCGTACCTGCCTTCTCTCCATACCCCCTGATCCCCTTAGCCACAAGGGCCACATCTAACTCCCTCTTAAATATAGCCAATGAAGTGGCCTCAACTACCCTCTGTGGCAGAGAGTTCCAGAGATTCACCACTCTCTGCGTGAAAAAAGTTCTTCTCATCTCGGTTTTAAAGGATTTCCCCTTTATCCTTAAGCTGTGACCCCTTGTCCTGGACTTCCCTAACATCGGGAACAATCTTCCTGCATCTAGCCTGTCCAACCCATTAAGAATTTTGTAAGTTTCTATAAGATCCCCTCTCAATCTTCTAAATTCTAGAGAGTATAAACCAAGTCTATCCAGTCTTTCTTCATAAGACAGTCCTGACATCCCAGGAATCAGTCTGGTGAACCGTCTCTGCACTCCCTCTATGGCAATAATGTCCTTCCTCAGATTTGGAGACCAAAACTGTACGCAATACTCCAGGTGTGGTCTCACCAAGACCCTGTACAACTGCAGTAGAACCTCTCTGCTCCTATACTCAAATCCTTTTGCAATGAAAGCTAACATACCATTCGCTTTCCTTACTGCCTGCTGCACCTGCATGCCTACCTTCAATGACTGGTGTACCATGACACCCAGGTCTCGCTGCGTCTCCCCCTTTCCCAATCGGCCACCATTTAGATAATAGTCTGCTTTCCTGTTTTTGCCACCAAAATGGATAACCTCACATTTATCCACATTATACTGCATCTGCCAAACATTTGCCCACTCACCCAGCCTATCGAAGTCACCCTGCAGTCTCCTAGCATCCTCCTCACAGCTAACACTGCCCCCCAGCTTAGTGTCATCCACAAACTTGGAGATATTGCCTTCAATTCCCTCATCCAGATCATTAATATATATTGTAAATAGCTGGGGTCCCAGTACTGAGCCTTGCGGTACCCCACTAGTCACTGCCTGCCATTGTGAAAAGGACCCGTTTACTCCTACTCTTTGCTTCCTGTTTGCCAGCCAGTTCTCTATCCACATCAATACTGAACCCCCAATGCCTTGTGCTTTAAGTTTGTATACTAATTTTTTATGTGGGACCTTGTCGAAAGCCTTCTGGAAGTCCAGATACACCACATCCACTGGTTCTCCCCTATCCACGCTACTAGTTACATCCTCGAAAAATTCTATAAGATTCGTCAGACATGATTTACCTATCGTAAATCCATGCTGACTTTGTCCAATGATTTCAACACTTTCCAAATGTGCTGCTATCCCATCTTTAATAACTGACTCTAGCAGTTTCCCCACTACCGATGTTAGACTAACTGGTCTGTAATTCCCCATTTTCTCTCTCCCTCCCTTCTTAAAAAGTGGGGTTACGTTTGCTACCCGCCAATCTTCAGGAACTACTCCAGAATCTAAAGAGTTTTGAAAGATTATTACTAATGCATCCACTATTTCTGGAGCTACTTCCTTAAGTACTCTGGGATGCAGCCTATCTGGCCCTGGGGATTTATCGGCCTTTAATCCATTCAATTTACCCAACACCACTTCCCGGCTAACCTGGATTTCACTCAATTCCTCCAACTCCTTTGACCCGCGGTCCCCTGCTATTTCCGGCAAATTATTTATGTCTTCCTTAGTGAAGACGGAACCAAAGTAGTTATTCAATTGGTCCGCCATATCCTTGTTCCCCATGATCAACTCCCCTGTTTCTGACTGCAAGGGACCTACATTTGTTTTAACTAATCTCTTTCTTTTCACATATCTATAAAAACTTTTGAGGTCAGTTTTTATGTTCCCTGCCAGTTTTCTTTCATAATCTATTTTTCCTTTCCTAATTAAGCCCTTTTTCCTCCTCTGCTGGTCTTTGAATTTCTCCCAGTCCTCCGGTATGCTGCTTTTTCTGGCTAATTTGTACGCATCATCCTTCGCTTTGATACTATCTCTGATTTCCCTTGTTATCCATGGTTGTACTACCTTCCCTGATTTATTCTTTTGCCAAACTGGGATGAACAATTTTTGTAGTTCATCCATGCAGTCTTTAAATGTCTTCCATTGCATATCCACCGTCAACCCTTTTAGAATTAATTGCCAGTCAATCTTGGCCAATTCACGTCTCATACCCTTTCTTTAAGTTCAGAACCATTGTTTCTGAATTAACAATGTCACTCTCCATCCTAATGAAGAACTCAACCATATTATGGTCACTCTTGCCCAAGGGGGCACGTACAACAAGATTGCTAACTAACCCTTCCTCATTACTCAATACCCAGTCTAAAATAGCCTGCTCTCTCGTTGGTTCCTCTACATGTTGATTTAGATAACTATCCTGCATACATTCCAAGAAATCCTCTTCCTCAGCACCCCTGCCAATTTGATTCACCCAATCTATATGTAGATTGAAGTCACCCATTTTAACCGTTTTGCCTTTGTCGCACGCATTTCTAATTTCCTGTTTGATACCATCTCCAACTTCACTACTACTGTTAGGTGGCCTGTACACAACACCCACCAGCGTTTTCTGCCCCTTAGTGTTGTGCAGCTCTACCCATACCGATTCCACATCCTCCAAACTAATGTCCTTCCTTTCCATTGCATTAATCCCCTCTCTAATCAGTAACGCTACCCCACCTCCTTTTCCTTTCTGTCTATCCTGAATATTGAATATCCCTGGATGTTCAGCTCCCAGCCTTGGTCACCCTGGAGCCATGTCTCCGTGATCCCAACTATATCATAGTCATTAATAGCTATCTGCACATTCAACTCATCCACCTTATTACGAATGCTCCTTGCATTGAGACACAAAGCCTTCAGGCTTGTTTTTACAACACTCTTACCCCTTACACAATTATGTTGAAAAGTGGCCCTTTTTGATTTTTGCCCTGGTTTTGTCTGCCTGCCACTTTTACTTTTCACCTTGCTACCTATTTCTTCTACCCTCATTTTACACCCTTCGGTCTCTACGCTCACACATTTAAGAAACCCTTTCCCTTTAAGTCCATCCTCCACTGTCCCATTCAACACCCCACCCCCCTTATTCAGTTTAAAGCCACCCGTGTATTGAGGGCTTTGTAGACATGGAGGAGTATTTTGAAGTTTATACGGAACCGCACAGGGAGCCAGTGGAGAGAGGCCAGGATCGGGGTGATGTGGTCCCTTTTTCGGGTGCCCGTCAGGAGTCTCGCTGCGGCGTTTTGGACCAGTTGCAGGCGGGACAGGGAAGATTGGCTGATGCCAGTGTAAAGGGAGTTGCAGTAATCTAGGCGGGAGGAGATAAATGTGTGGATGATCTTTTCCAGGTCATCAAACTGGAGGAATTGTTTTATTTTAGCTGTCATCCAAAGCTGGAAGAAGCTAGCTTTCAGCTTTTACCACGGCATTGATTTGTTTGTCAAATTTCAGTGCTGAGTCAAATATCACGCCAAGGTTTTTGACGTGAGGTTTGAGTAGTGGGGTAAGGCTTCCAAGGCTGCCTGCTATCATTTTGATTGAGTCCGAGGGGCCGAGAAGGATGACCTCAGACTTACTCTCGTTTAGTTGGAGGAAGTTCTGGGCCATCCAACACTTTATATCCTCGAGGCGGTGGGTAAGGTTAAACCAATTAGATTGGTTTTTGGGCTTCAGGTGGAGATAGAGTTGGGTATCGTCTGCGTAGCAATGGAAAGGGTGCAGAAAAGATTTATGAGGATGCTGCCAGGACTTGGCATCATGTTGGGTGGAAGATTGCCACCTTCACATGGTCCGTCCTGTTTCAAAGAATGCAATCAACCCAGTGTGCACAAGCAAATAAGATCAAATAGAACAAGTTATCCTACAACTTTAGGCTGTGCACGCCATACGCAAGAAGAAGAAGGCATCATGTTCGACGTGGACATTGTGGGCTGAAGGGCCTGATCCTGTGCTGTTTGATGTCCTATTTCCTGCACTCAATACCCTAACTGATGAAAGCAAACATGCTTCTTCACCATCCTATGTCACCTGTTTCATGGAATTATGTGCCTGCACCCTTGACTAAACTAGAGTGGCAGGGGATGGAATCCAATGCAGGACTGAGGTAGGTGATAGGCTGGAAGTTGGTCAATCAATCAATCAATCAATCATCAATCAATCAATCAATCAATCAACCTTTATTGTCATCTTGCAAGCAACAGTTGTACAGTGCAAAATGAAAAGACGTTTCCCAGGGAATAGCGGAGCATCGCACATGAAATTTAAAACGTTTCACACATAATAACACTAAAAATAATCCAGTCCCTGATGGAACTGTATAAATAAATAGTTAAAAGCAGGTAAAACACAACGTTAAAATACAATAAACCAATCATAAAAATGTTCGGGGCAGCTGATTTGAGTGGCCAGTGCCAGTTATTAAAGTGTCCGTGCCAGCCGCAGAATCAAGTGACTGTGAGTACAGAGTGACTGTTTAGCAGGCAATAAAACATTAAAAGGAAGTTCAAGACATCGGATAGGCAGGAGCACAGCAGGGAGCGAGGCAGGACTATTGGATTAAATTTAATTTGTATTAATGCAAGAGGCCTGACGGATAAGGTGGATGAACTCAGGGCATGGGTAGATACGTGTGACTGGGACATTATATATATTATGGTAACCTGGCTTAGAGAGGGGCGGGACTGGCATCTTAATCTTTCAGGGTACAGGTGCTACAGGAGAGATCGTGGTGGGGGTTAAAGAGGAAAGGGTGTTGCTTTATTGATCAAAGAGAATGTCACACCAGCAGATGACACTATTGGTGGTCTGTCCAGTAAGGCTACAAGGGTGGAGGTGAGAAGTAAAAAGTGAATAATCACCTTGTTGGGAGTGTACTATACCCCCCACCCCCCAATAGTCAACGGGAATTAGAGGAACAAATCTGCTGAGAGATTGCAGCGAGCTGCAAGCATAGTAGGGTTGTTATAGTACGGGATTTTAACGTTTCCAATATCGACCGGGACTGCCAGTGTCAAGGGCTTAGACGTTTCCTCGGACTATATGTCGGACATTATGTCCGAGGAAACAAAGCTTGATCTACTGCAAAGCTTGAAATTGGGATCACTGAGTCCGCGCCAACCAACGGGTCCGTGCTGACACCCGATCGCAGCACATTGCATAGACTATTACCTAAATGGTGGCCAATTAGGAAAAGGGGAGATGCAGCGAGACCTGGGTGTCATGGTACCCCAGTCATTGAAAGTAGGCATGCAGGTGCAGCAGGCAGTGAAGAAAGCGAATGGTATGTTGGCATTCATAGCAAAAGGATTTGAGTATAGGAGCAGGGAGATTATACTGCAGTTGTACAGGGTCTTGGTGAGACCACACCTAGAGTATTGTGTACAGTTTTGGTCTCCAAATCTGAGGAAATACATTCTTGCCATAGAGGGAGTACAGAGAAGGTTCACCAGACTGATTCCTGGGATGTCAGGACTTTCATATGAAGAAAGACTGGATAGACTTGGCTTGTACTCGCTAGAATTTAGAAGATAGAACCCACGCAGGTCATGTGGAGAATGTACATACTCTGTACAGACAGCACCCGCAGTCAGGATCGAACCCGGGTCTCCGGCGCTGCATTCATTGTAAGGCAGGAACTCTACCACTGTGTCATGGTGCTGCACTTTTGGGACCAGCGACCACTGTTATATTACATAGTTTTAAAATGACATCAGGGGGAGCAGCCGGAGGTTGTTGTGCATCTTGGCACAAATGATTATAGGTTGGAAGAGGAAGGAATTTTGCAACATGAGTTTAGGGAATTAGGCAAAAGCAGGACCTCCAGGATAGTTATCTCTGGTTTGATTCCAGTACCTCGTACCTGCGAGGGTCAGAACAGAAAGATAGGGGAGACAAATTTGTGGCTAAGGAGTTGGTGCAGGGGCCAACGATTTAGATTTCTGGACCATTGGGATCTCTGCTGGGACAGTGGTAACTTGTACAAAGGGATGGGTGGCACCTTAACTGGAAGGGCATCAACATCCAAGCAGGCAGGTTTGCTAATGGTACATGGGTGGGTTTAAACTAGATTGGCTGGGGAAAGGATCTCATATAAGACAGAGGCAGGTGAGAGGCGAGCAGCCATTACAGAACGGCTAAATACTAAATGAAGGTTCACTTGCACCTCCTCCAATCTCATCTACTCTATCCATTGTTCAAGATGTGGACTCTTGTTTATCGGCGAGACCTAACGTAGACTTGGTGATCATTTTGCTAAACACCTTTGCCCAGTCCGCCTGGACCTACTTGATCTCCCGTTTGCCAAACACTTTAATTCCCTTTCCCATTCCCACACTGACCGATCTGTCCTAGACCTCTTCCATTCTTAGAGCATGGCTAAACGCAAATTGGAGCAACAGCATCTTCATATTTCGCTTGGGCAACTTTGGTATGAAGATTGATATTTCTAACCTCAAGTTTAACTCCATCCCTCCCCCACACAAGTCCTAACAATGGCCCTTTTTGCATATCTTTCATTCATTTGTTCAATATCTCCAGACATCACTGAGTATACCTCTTGTTTCCATTTCCCCTGACTCTAGTCTGAAGAAGGGTCTTGACCCGAAACATCACCCATTATTTTTCTCCAGAGATGCTGCCTGTCCCGCTGAGTTACTCCAGCACTTTGTATCTATCTTCAGCCATTGCTGAAACCTGGTTTAGAGAGGGGCAGAACTGATAGCTCAATATTCCAGGATACAGGTGCTTCAGGAGAGACAGGGGTGAGGGTAAAAGAGGAGGGGGTGTTGCTTTAATGGGTAAGGAGGATATCGCGGCAGTGATCAGAGATGACATTACGGATGATTCATCTAGTGAGGCTATATGGGTGGAGCTGAGGAACAAGAAGGGGGTGCATTACAGACCCCCAAATAGTCAACGAGAATTAGAAGAGCAAATATGCCAGGAGATTGCAGACAGCTGCAGATCAAATAAGCTTGTTCTGGTAGAGGGTTTTAACTTTCCCAATATTTACTGGGAAAATCATAGCAGCAATATGTAGAGGGCCCCACACGTGAGAGGGCAATACTTGATGTAGTCTGGGGAAATTGGGAAGGGGAAGTGAATGAAATGTTTGTGGAAATGCCTTTTGGGGCCAGTGACCACAGTTCAATTAGGTTTAAGATAGTTATGGATTGGGACAAAGAGGCCCCACAAGTTACAATGCAAAATTGTGGTTAAGGCCAACTTTGAGGGTATGAGAGAAGGTCTAGCTCAAGTTGACCGGAGCAGGTTATTTGAGGGGAAAGGAACATCAGCCAGTGGGATGTTTTTAGATGTGTGCTGACAAAAGCTCAGGATGTGTACGTCCCTGTTAGAGTGAATGGCAAAACAGGTAAACGTAAGGAAGCTTGGCTGATGAGGGAATTTGAGGCATTGGTTAAGAATAAGAAGGACGCATGGGACAGGTATAGATAGCTGGGATCAAGTGCATCCCTGAAGGAGTTTCGGGAATGAAGAAGTAATCTAAAAAAGGAATTAAGAAGGGCAAAAAGGGGTCAGAAGCTAACTCTGGCAGATAGCATTAAGGACAGTCCCAAGAGATTGCATACATAAGGGGAAAAAGGTTTAACTAGAGAGAGAGAGAGCGGGACCCCTCAGGAATCAAAGCGCTCACCTCTATGTGGAGCCACAGGATATGGGCAAGGTCCTCAGCGAGAATTTCTCCTCTGTATTCACTGGTCACTGCCTCACAATGGCAGGCAGTGACTAGTGGGGTACCGCAAGGCTCAGTGCTGGGACCCCAGCTATTTACAATATATATTAATGATTTAGATGTGGTGAATCTCTGGAACTCTCTGCCACAGAGTGTAGTTGAGGCCAGTTCATTGGCTATATTTAAGAGGGAGTTAGATGTGGCCCTTGTGGCTAAAGGGATCAGGGGGTATGGAGAGAAGGCAGGTACAGGATACTGAGTTGGATGATCAGCCATGATCATATTGAATGGCGGTGCAGGCTCGAAGGGCCGAATGGCCTACTCCAGCAACTATTTCCTATGTTTCTATGTTGGGAGAAAGACAGGAGGAGAGAGGAATTTGGGGTACTCAATAGATGTGTCTTGAGAGCAGTCAGTGTTACGGTCAAAGAGGTGCTACAGGTACTAGCATGTATGAAGGTAGACAAATCTCCAGAGCCTAATTAGATATATCCAAGGGCACTAGAGAGGAAATTGCAGGAGCCCTGGTTAAAATGTACACATCTCTTTAAATACAGCAGAGGTGCCGGATGACTGAAGGATGGCAAATGTTGTGTCTCTATTCAAGAAGGGCCGCAGGGAAAATGCTGGGAACTATAGGTCAATGAGCTTAATATCTGTAGTTGAAGAGCATTCTGAGGGATAATATATACATGTGCATTTAGATGGGCAAAGGGCTGACTAGGGTTAGACAGCAAGTTTTTGTATGTGGGGCGTCATGTCTCAATCATATCTGATTGAGTTTTTTGAAGACGTGACCAAAAAGGTCGATGAGGCTAGAACTGTAGATGTTGTATATTTGGACTTCAGCAAAGCTTTTGACAATGTTCTGCTTGGTAGGTTGCTCTGGAAGGTTAGATCGCAAGGGATCCAAGGAGAGCGCTGAATGCATGGAAAATTGGCTTTATGTAAGGAAGCAGAGGGTGATGATGGAATGTTTCTTCTCAGACTGGAGGCCTGTGACTAGTGGTGTGCCTCAGGGTTCAGTGCTGGTCCCGTTACTGTTTGTCATCTATATCAATGATTTGGATGAAAACATACAGGGCAAGATTAGCAAGTTTGCTGATGATACAAAAGTGGGTGGGTTTGCAGATAGTGAAGATGGTTGTGAAAATTGCAGCAGGATCTTGATCAAATGGTCAAGTGGGCTGAGGAATGGTTGATGGAATTTTATACAAAGAAGTGTGAGGTGTTACATTTTGGGAAGTCGAACATGGGCAGGATCTGTTGGGCAGAACCTACACAATGAATGATAGGTCTCTGGGTAGCGTTGTAGAGCAGAGAGATCTAGTAGTGCAGGTGCATGGTTCCTTGAAGGTCGAGTCGCAGGTAGATAGGGTGGTCGAAAAGGCTTTTGGCACACTGGCCTTCATCAGTCAGAGTATTGAGTATAAAAGTTGGGAGGTCATGTTGCAGTTGTATAAGATGTTTGTGAGGCCGCATTTAGAATATTGTGCTCAGTTCTGGGCTGTGATAGGAAAGATGTTGGCAGGGTGAAAAAGGGTACAGAAGATTTATGACGATGTTGGCAAGACTAGAGGGTCTGAGCTATAGGGAGAGGTTGAGTAGGCTAGGATTCAATTCCTTGGTGCGCAGGAGGGTGAGGGGTGATTTTATGAAAAATCATAAGAGGAATAGATCGGGTAGATGCACAGAGTCTCTTGCCCAGAGTAGGTGAAACAAGGACCAGAAGATATAGGTTTAAAGTGAAGGGGAAAAGATGTAATAGGAATCTGAGGGGTTACATTTTTCACACAAAGTGTGGTGGATGTATGGAACAAGCTGCCAGAGGAGGTAGTTGAGGCAGGGACTACCTCAACATTTAAGAAACAGGTACATGGATAGGACAGGTTTGGAGGGATATGGACCATCTGCGGGTTGATGGGTTAATGCAGCTGGAACTTGTTGGCTGATGTTGTCAGGTTGGGCCGGAGGGCCTGTTTCCAAGCTGTATCACTCTTTGTAAAATTGTCATGGATAAAGACTGGACAACAAGTTAAAATTCTGAATAGAGGCAAGGCCATCTTTGATTTATTGGATGGGAACTCCCTCATGTTGATGGGAGCAGGTTGTTGACAGCAAACGAATGTCCTGACAGTGGGATGCCTCAAAACGTTAGATGACGAGATTCTGAAGAAAGAAGTTGACTCGAAACATCACCCATTCTTTTTCTCCACAGATGCTGGCTGACCTGCTGTGTTACTCCAGTAACCTGTGTCCATCTTGGGAGTAAAAAGCTTGGATGGCGAGAGAAATTGAAGCTCAGGTCAGGCAAAAGAAGGAGGTATGAGACGGGTAGAGGCGGCTGAGATCAAGTGTATCCCTGGAGGAGTTCAGGGGCTGGAATGTAGGGATGGTTGAGGTGCTGGGGATGTTGGTGAGATGATGGATCGCTGTGACTACGTTGATCAGCAAAGATCACATTGAATGGCGGTGCTTGTTTGAAGAGCCGACTGGCGGCGCTTGCTTGAAGGGCCGACTATGCTACTCCTGCGCCTATTTTCCTATGTTCGGCAGTACCGGCCGCCAACCACTTGATGGCAGCGGTGGGTCACCCAGGAGCCCAGCCAGGCACTGGGCAAATCGTGGAGAGGCTGGGATCGAGAGAATGGTGAGTCTGGCAGCATCTCTGGAGGACACAGAGTGCTGGCGGAGCTCAGCATCAAACAGCATCTCTGAATGACACAGAGTGCTGGAGCAACTCAGCAGGTCAGACAGCATTTATGAAGATAGACACACTGTGCTGGAGTAAGTCAGTGGGTCAGGCAGCATCTCAGCAGCGCATGGCCAGACAGCATTTCAGGTGAGGACTTTTCCTCAGACTGATTGGAGTGGGGAGGGTGTGAAAAAGCTGGAAGAGAGGTAGGGACGGGACAACGCTTGGTCAGTGATAGGTGGATACAGGTGGGGTTAGGGTTACTTGATTGGCAGGAGGTTGGACAAAGGCCGGAGATGAAATTCCAGACCTCACACTAATGTAAAATCACTGTCACTGCCCTCATTACTGCCCATCCCACGGTGGAGGTACAGTACATGTATCGGAGCTCTTGAGAAAATCACACTAATTTGCAGTTTTAATTTTGGGACGTTGGAGGAGGTACAGCGGTACTTACGAACATCTTGCATATTGCTACAACTTTACAGAAATGTATCTTAAGAAGTTTCTGCGTGTTTTGGGCTGTTATCATCGAACTGCGTAGCTCCCACTAGTGTGCTGGCAGCCTGCCAAGAAACTGTGTTGCACCAAAAAGGAAGGAAACAAAGTCTTCTGGACTTTTCTCTGGTTTTGTACGGAGCGGGAGGATTTCTACATTGTCTCGACTTTCGGCGGCCTAGGAACGTGGAGCTGATGGAGCCCTCTTTCTCTCAGCAAGACCAGGGGAGATAAAGGGCGTTCCAGCAACTACTACAGAAATCCCTTTTGTCATTGCAGGAGCAGCGAAGACCAGCTGGGGCTATCTGTGAGAGTCTGCAGCTTGCCAAGGAGAGTCGAGATAGCTGAACATGTCTCCTGCTGCACCAGAGGACCTAACACCCTCGACCACTGCTACACCACCACCAAGAATGCCTATCGTTCTATCCGTCGCCTTCACTTCGGTAAATCTGACCATACCGCGGTGCTGCTTCTTCCTGCCTACAGGCAGCAATTGAAGAGCGCACCCCCAGAAGTGAGGACAGTACAGAGCTGGTCGGGGGGAGTAGAGGAACAACTCCAGGACTGTTTGGAGTCTGTAGACTTCAACATTCAAGGACTCGGCAACGGACTTGAACGAATACACCACAGTCGTTACAGACTTTGTAAAGAAATGTGTGGAGGACTGCATCCCTACAAAAACCTTCCGAGTGTTTCCCAATCAGAAACCTTGGATGAACTTTGAGATCCGCACTCTTCTGAAGTCCAGACACAGGGCATTCACTTCCAATGATACAATGGCCTACATGAAGTCCAGATACCACCTTGGTAAGTAGCAATGTTACAAAATTTTGAGATTTAAAAAATCAAGTCTGCAATTTATCCCATCAGATAAAGCATAACAATAAGTTTAATTTGACACTTAATTCACTATCATGTCTCAAGTAATAAAAAAGTTATGGCCATTTTCATACTCGGAAATTAGCATCTTGTTCCCTATTGATTTTCTATGGACATAACAAAAAAGCTGTGATCGTGGACAGTCAAAAGCCCATAACCTTCTTAAAAATTAAGAGAACTGAATGAAATTTTCAGTTATCATAGATTGAAGCATTCTGAAACAAATGTCAAATAATCTTGAACCCCCGAAACTTCACCTGGTCTGGATGACCTGAAATTAAAGCATATAATTAGTTTTTTACCCAATTGTAGCTAATTTCAAACTTCAATTACTAGATATGAGGTCCATCTATCCATTTCTTAATAAATGATTAACATTTTTAAATAGCCCAGTGTCCAAATAATATTCACGGTGAATTCACAATGAAAAACATGATTTTTTAAATGGCATTTACATCAATGGTATAGGCCAAATGGAAGGAATTTAGTGTTCAATTGCTGTAAATTAAAGTCAACTTAAATTGGCTTTCTAGTGGGTTCCTGTGAACGCGCTGGTTTAGAACGTTCACATTGCGCTGGATTTGTGCCCTCAAGTGCCCAGAAAAATACTGCGGGATATAAAGAGCCCAAAATGAACTACTCGCTATAGAAAACTTTATAAACAGGGTTATTTACAAGCCCCATTTAATGTAAAAATAAGGTACATACCTTTAATTGTTTGCTTTATAAAACCCTGGGGCTGTGATACCTCTGCAATTGGATCCTCGACTTCCTCATCCACAGAGACAGTCTGTCCGTATTGGTGGTATTTTTAAACTACTATAACTATTATACAAGGCCAGAAAAACTAATTAATACCTTTTGCGACGGGGTCTTTCAGCGATTTTCCGTTAATGATTTACTAGGCTGAACATTTTCGATTGCAACAGCCTAGTAAAAATCGCGTTTTAAACCCGCCCCCTCTAAACAGCGCCAAAATCGCGTACACGGGGTAGGGCAGATGCTCAGCCACGATTCAGGTAGGTTTTGTAACATACCTATGGTAAGGCCATCAAAAAGGCCAAAAGGGACTTCTGCTCCAAAATAGAGGATGAGACAGATGTTCGGCAGCTGTGGCGGGGCCTGAATGCAATCACCTCCTACAAGGTGAAACCAGGAGGCAGCTCGAATGTTGGCTAAACATCACTCCCTGATGAGCTCAATGCGTTTTACGCACGCTTTGATAGGGAGAATACTGATGTGCCTTCCTGAGCCCCCATTCGCTGTGATGGTATTTCAGTCACAGAGGCCGCGTCAGGAAATCCTTCAGTGGGGTGAACCCCCGAAAAGCACCTGGTCCTGATGGTATAGCCGGTCGTGTTCTAAAAACCTGTGCGGACCAACTGGCTGGAGTTTTTACGGACATTTTCAACCTCTCACTTCTGAGGTCTGAGGTCCCCACCTGCTTTAAAAGGGCATCAATTATACCAAGGTGACGTGCCTCAATGACTATCGACCAGTGGCACTAACGCCAGTGCTGATGAAGTGCTTTGAGAGGTTGATCATGGAGCAAATCAACTCCTACCTCGCCACACACTCATCTCCCTGCTACCTTCAGGTAGCAGGTTCAGGAATAGCTACTTCCCCACAGCCATCAGACTATTAAACCTGGCTCGGCCAAAACTCTGATTATTAATAACCCATTCTCTGTTATTTGGACTTGATCAGTTTATTTATTCATGTGTGTATATATTTATATCATGGTATACGGACACACTTATCTGTTCTGTAGTAAATGCCTACTATGTTCTGTGTGCTGAAGCAAAGCAAGAATTTAATTGCCCTATACAGGGACACATGACAATAAACTCACTTGAACTTGAACTTGAGCTGAAGAGGTGCTGATGCCGCAGCTTTTGTGAGACGCCATTACCGGAAACGTTTATTGTCTGAGGCAACACCACTCAACTCCCTCCCTCGAACTGCTCCTTATTTCTGTGTGAACACTGGCTTTGTACCATTTGGACTGTCCATTACTGTATCTGTTTCCTGTTTCCCAGCCCAGGGCACCAGGGCCTGATGGTCTGCATCCTAGGGTACTTAAGGAAGTGACTCTCGAAATCGTGGATGCATTGGTGATAATTTTCCAATGTTCTATAGACTCAGGATCAGTTCCTGTGGAGTGGAGGGTAGCTAATGTTATCCCACTTTTTAAGAAAGGCGGGAGAGAGAAAACGGGGAATTATAGACCAGTTAGCCTGACATCAGTGGTGGGGAAGATGCTGGAGTCAATTATAAAAGATGAGATAGCCGCACATTTGGATAGCAGTAACAGGATCGGTCCGAGTCAGCATGGATTTACGAAGGGGAAATCATGCTTGACTAATCTTCTGGAATTTTTTGAAGATGTAACTAGGAAAATGGATAAGGGAGAGCCAGTGGATGTAGTGAACCTGGACTTTCAGAAAGCATTTGATAAGGTCCCACATAGGAGATTAGTGGGCAAAATTAGGGCACATGGTATTGGGGGTAGAATGCTGACATGGATGGAGAAGTGGTTGGCAGACAGGAAACAAAGAGTAGGGATTAACAGGTCCCTTTCAGAATGGCAGGCAGTGACTTGTGGGGATACCGCAAGACTTGGTGCTGGGACCGCAGCTATTTACAATATACATCAATGATTTGGATGCAGGGATTTAAAGTGACATTAGCATATTTGCAAATGACAATAAGCTGGGTGGCAGTGTGGACTGTGAGGAGGATGCTATGAGAATGCAGAGTGGCTTGGACAGGTTGGGGAAGTGGGCTGAAGCATGGCAGATGAAGTTTAATGTGGATAAATGTGAGTTTATCCACTTTGGTAGCAAAAACAGGAAGGCAGATTACTATCTAAATGGCGTCAAGTTGAGAAAGGGGAAGTACAAGGGGATCTGGGGGTCCTTGTACATCAGTCTATGAAAGTAAGCATGCAGGTACAACAGGCAGTGAAGAAAGTGAATGGCATGTTGCCCTTTCTAACAAGAGGAATCGAGTATAGGAGCAAAGAGGCCCTTCTACAGTTGTACAGAGTCCTAGTGACACCACACCTGGAGTATTGTGTGCAGTTTTGGTCATCTAATTTGAGGAAGGACATTCTTGCTATTGAGGGAGTGCAGCGTAGGTTTGCAAGGTTAATTCCCGGGTTGGCGGGGCTGTCATATGCTGAGAGAATGGAGCAGCTGGGCTTGTACACTCTGGAGTTTAGAAGGATGAGAGGGCATCTCATTGAAACATATAAGATTGTTAAGGGCTTGAACATGCTAGAGGCAAGAAACATGTTCCCGATATTGTACAGTCGAGAACCAGGGGCCACAGTTTAAGAATAAGGAGTAAGCCATTTAGAACGGAGACGAGGAAACACTTTTTCTCACAGAGAGTTGTGAGTCTGTAGAATTCTCTGTCTCAGAGGGCGGTGGATGCAGATTCTCTGGATGCTTTCAAGAGAGAGCTAGATAGGGCTCTTAAAAATAGTGGAGTCAGTGGATATGGGGAGAAAGCAGGAACGGGGTACTGATTGGGGATGATCAGCCATGATCACATTGAATGGCGGTGCTGGCGCGAAGGGCCGAATGGCCTCCTCCTGCACCCATTGTCTATTGTCTATTGTCTGTTTCTGTTTTTTGTTAACTGTAGTGTCTGGTACCATGCCGGGTCGGTGTTCTGGGGGACCAGGGCCTTCCAGGAGCTGTGTCCAGGCTGCTGCTTCAGCTGTTTCGGCTGCCCCACTTGGGGTCCAGCTTCCGATGAGGAACACGCCCTTTGCTTAAGGGATCAGATGCTACGTGCCCCCCCAAATGAACTTGGGTGATCGCGCAGATGCAGTGGCCGTGGCGGCCAAGCCTGCTGGCGTTCTGTACATGGGCAGAATGTTCGGGAAGACCGTGTTCTTCCTGGAGTCCGATGAGGGGGTGAACACGGCCGTGAGTAAAGGAATCTAAGTGGGGGAAAGATTCCAGCAGGTCATAGTCACCACTGTGCAGCGTGTGGTCCTGTCCAACATCCCGCCCTGCATCACAAATGAGGTCCTCCTTCACCCTGGGGAAGGTCCTCGTGGACAACATCCCGATATCCCAGGGGTTCCGCAAGAAGGAGCTGCGGCACGTTCTTTCCCTCCGGCACCAGCTGACTATGCTGCTGTATCGGGAGGAGAAAGTTGGGCAAGACTTCACCATATACTGGACATCGGAGTGCCCAAGGTGTCATGCCTGCAAGGAAGTGGGGCATATTTGGAGGAATTGTCTCAAATTTCACTGTACCTTAATTGGTTAAGTGACAATAAATGCGAACTTGAACTTGAAACTTGATCTTGAAATCCTGGGCAGAGGCCTCCGGCTCAGGTGCCACTTCCCCCCACCCCTATAGTTGACTCGGGGAACCCTGGGGTTGCTCAGAGCATGGGTGGGGGTAGAGAGGGTCAAAAGAATGGGGCAAGGTGGCCAAGATAATAAAACACCTGGAGAATCAGCGCCCTGAGGCCCAGAATATTCCACCCGGTCCTTCACCTCCCAACAGGGTGTTTGCAGGTTACACAAAAAAGCTGGAGAAACTCAGCGGGTGCAGCAGCATCTATGGAGCGAAGGAAATAGGCAACGTTTCAGGCCGAAACCCTTCTTCAGACGGGTTTCGGCCCGAAACGTTGCCTATTTCCTTCGCTCCATAGATGCTGCTGCACCCGCTGAGTTTCTCCAGCTTTTTTGTGAAACCTTCCATTCTCCAGCATCTGCAGTTCCCTCTTAAACAGGGTGTTTGCAGACCTCATCATCCAGCCAGCGGAGGAGGGGGAGCCACAGACAAAGGTTGCTCAGGTAACCCCAGAGCCTGCCAGCTCCGCAGGTCACTAGAAAAGTAGAAGAGGTCTCTCCGGAGAGGAGCGGATGCAGACAAATGGCAAACTTCCTGGGGAGAGGGGAGTACTGTGGTAGAAGCAGACTCTCACCCTCTGGTTCCCGCTCCAGTCTCATGCCCAGGAGGGGAATCTGGGGTGGGCGCTGATGGGGACCACTCATGCACAATGGAGCAGGGGGAGATTCCTGTTGGGGAGGGAGTCCCTTGTAATACCCCCGTGGAAGCCCAGGAGCAACCCACCCAGGGCAAGGCACAGAGCACGCCTGTGGACTTGGGGCAGTAGGAGGGGAGGGGGTAGGGAAAACCAGCCCTTCTCTCCCTCAAGACCTGGCTCCACAGGGACTCACTGAGTCTGGTGCACCAGAGTCCTCTCTGGCCCAACTGTTGGAGGGATGCCATCTCAACGGCACTTCACTCCGCCCTCTCCCACCTCAACAACAGAGACTCCTATGTAAAAATGTTGTTCATCGATTATAGCTCAGCATTTAACACAATTATCCCCTCAAAACTGATTACCAAACTCAGCGACCAGGGCATCGACCCCACCCTCTGCAACTGGATACTGGACTTTCTAACCAACAGAACCCAGTCTGTTAGGTTAGACAAGTACACCTCTACAACCCTCACCCTGAACACCAGCGTTCCACAGGGCTGTGTGCTGAGCCCCCTCCTCTACTCCCTCTTCACCTACAGTATGACTGCACACCTGTATATGGTACTAACACCATCATCAAGTATGCAGATGATACAACGGTGATTGGCCTCATCAGAAACAACGATGAGTCGGCCTATAGGGAGGAGATCCAGTTCCTAGTAGCATGGTGCGCTGACAACAACCTGGCCCTTAACTCCAAGAAGACCAAGGAGTTCAACGTGGACTACAGAAGGTCTAGGGGCGGCACGCACACCCCCATCCACATTAACGGGACGGAGGTGGAACGTGTTTCCAGCTTCAGGTTCCTGGGGGTCAACATCTCCGATGACCTCTCTTGGACCCACAATACCTCAACTCTGATCAAGAAGGCTCACCAGCGTCTCTTCTTCCTGAGGAGACTAAAGAAGGTCCATCTGTCTCCTCAGATTCTGGTGAACTTCTACCGCTGCACCATCGAGAGCATCCTTACCAACTGTATCACAGTATGGAATGGCAACTGCTCTGTCTCCGACCGGAAAGCACTGCAGAGGGTGGTGAAAATTGCCCAACGCATCACCGGTTCCTCACTCCCCTCCATTGAGTCTGTCCAGAGCAAGCGTTGTCTGCGAAGGACACGCAGCATCGTCAAGGACTGCTCTCACCCCAACCACGGACTGTTTACCCACTACAGGTCTCTCAGTTGCCGGACCAGCAGGTGCAGGAACAGCTTCTTCCCTGCGGCTGTTATACTACTTACCTCTACACCTTGGTGATTGCTAGTCACCCCTCCCGGACGTTCCTTCCCCCAGAAAAATTGCACTATTACTACTGGAAGGTACACAAAAATGCTGGAGAAACTCAGCGGGTGCAGCAGCATCTATGGAGCGAAGGAAATAGGTAACGTTTCGGGCCTAAACCCTTTGTCAGGCCCGAAACGTTACCTATTTCCTTCGCGCCATAGATGCTGCTGCACCCGCTGAGTTTCTCCAGCATTTTTGTGTACCTTCGATTTTCCAGCATCTGCAGTTCCTTCTTGAACACTACTACTACTGTATGTACGTATATATATTTATTGCTCATTAATCTATGTTTGCTCTTCTGGGTGAGATGCTTAACTGCATTTCAGTATACACTGCACAATCACAATAAAGATTGAATCTGAATCCGATAGACGACCCCCAATGATGGTCTTAACTCCCCAGGTACATCAGGGGAAGGCCCCTCTGTCACTGACTCCAGGGTTGGGATTGAGGTGGAGAAGAGACCAGCGGGTGGGAAAGAAACAATCACTGCACAGAGTGGGGCAGGTGTATCCAAGTGTATGTCCAAAGATGGGGATGCTGACTCCATTTACAGTGGGTGAGTGGAAGGGGACACCTGGGACAGTGAACTAATGGAGTTTCTTGCCCCCAGAGACACTACTCCACTCATTCCACTGGAGCAAATTTGCGAGTTCATCGCGACCACCAAAGTAGCCAAACATCAGCCCAAACTGGTGGCCAAACTCGCTTGCTGACTACCTCGCTGAAGCTCATCCTTAAAAAGGAGAGGGGCAATGTGGTGAAGGAGAACAACCGGCATCAGCTCAGGACATTCCTGGATGACCTGGAAAAGGACGAGGAGGTCCAGAGCAGCGTTGTTCCTGCTGAAGGCCGAGGGATCAGTAACGAGTCCCTTGTTTCCCGAAGCCTGAATTCAAAAGGCAACTGCACTCCACCCAAGGTCCATAGGGGGAGGAAGGGCTCTGCTGTCAGCGACCAGGGAACTGCTGATGGGATCTAGTGTATTCCTGACATGGTGATCATCAAAGCCAGTTACAACATAAATGGCACAGGAGGTCTCTGCAGGTTTAACCATCTCCCAACCTTGTGATGCAGGAAACCCACATCACCCCAGGAGACGAGTCCACCTGGCTCCTGGAGTGGGGTGGCGAGGTCTTCATGAGCTACCTCAGCTCCATTTCCAGTGGGGTGGTCATTTTGTTGGCCCCGGAATTCCGGCTGGAAATTTTAAAGGTCCAGGAACTGGTGCCCGGCCGCTTGCTTCACAATGGTGCAGGAGTAGATCATGCGGCCCCTCCAGCCAGCACCGCCATTCAATGTGATCATGGCTGATTATCCCCAATCAGTACCCTGTTCATGCCTTCTCCCCATATCCCCTGACTCTGCTATCTTTAAGAGCCCTATCCAGTTCTCTCTAGAAACATCCAGAGAACCTGCCTCCACCGCCCTCTGAGGCAGAGAATTCCACAGGCTCACCACTCTCTGTAAGAAAAAGTGTTTCCTCGTTTCCGTTCTAAATGGCTTACTCCTTATTCTTAAAATGTGGCCCCTGGTTCTGGAACATGTTTCCTGCCTCTAGTGTGTCCAAACCCTTAACAATCTTATAGGTTTCAATGAGATGAGAGGTACGGACAGGGGTTTCTGCGGCAACAGACGGGATGCGAGGATGGTGTGCTGCCCTCCCGGTGCCAGGATCCAGGATGTCATGGACAGAGTGCAGAAAATCCTCAAGGGCGAAGGTGAACATCCGGAAGTGGTAGTGCATGTCGGCACAAACGATGTTGGAAAAAAGGGGATGAATATTCTGCGGCGTGATTTTAGAGAGCTCGGAAAAATGTTGAAAAGCAGGACCTCCAGGGTTGTTATCTCCGGTTTGCTTCCAGTTCCCCGTGCTGGCGAGAGCAGGAACAGGGAGATACGGGACCTGAACGTGTGGCTGAGGAACTGGTGCACGGGGCAGGGATTTAGATTCTTAGATCACTGGGATCTGTTTTGGGGTAAGGGGGAACTGTACAAAAGGGACGGATTGCATCTTAACAGGTGTGGGACCAGCATTCTGGCAGGCAGGTTTGCCACTGCTACACGGGTGGCTTTAAACTGAATAAGGGGGGTGGGGTGTCGAATGGGATAATGGAGGATGGAGTTAAAGGGAAAGGGTTTCTTAAATGTGTGAGCGTAGAGACCGAGGGGTGTAAAATGAGTGTAGAAGAAATAGGTAGCAAGGTGAAAAGTAAAAGTGGCAGGCAAACAAAACCAGGGCAAAAATCAAAAAGGGCCACTTTTCAACATAATTGTATAAGGGGTAAGAGTGTTGTAAAAACAAGCCTGAAGTCTTTGTGTCTCAATGCAAGGAGCATTCGTAATAAGGTGGATGAGTTGAATGTGCAGATAGCTATTAATGACTATGATATAGTTGGGATCACGGAGACATGGCTCCAGGGTGACCAAGGCTGGGAGCTGAACATCCAGGGATATTCAATATTCAGGAGGGATAGACAGAAAGGAAAAGTAGGTGGGGTAGAGAGGGGATTAATGCAATGGAAAGGAAGAACATTAGTTTGGAGGATGTGGAATCGGTATGGGTAGAGCTGCGAAACATTAAGGGGCAGAAAACGCTGGTGGGTGTTGTGTACAGGCCACCTAACAGTAGTAGTGAAGTTGGAGATGGTATCAAACAGAAAATTAGAAATGCGTGTGACAAAGGCAAAACAGTTATAATGGGTGACTTCAATCTACATATAGATTGGGTGAATCAAATTGGCAGGGGTGCTGAGGAAGAGGATTTCTTGGAATGTATGCGGGATAGTTATCTAAATCAACATGTAGAGGAACCAACGAGAGAGCAGGCTATTTTAGACTGGGTATTGAGTAATGAGGAAGGGTTAGTTAGCAATCTTGTTGTACGTGCCCCCTTGGGCAAGAGTGACCATAATATGGTTGAGTTCTTCATTAGGATGGAGAGTGACATTGTTAATTCAGAAACAATGGTTCTGAACTTAAAGAAAGGTAACTTTGAGTGTATGAGACGTGAATTGGCCAAGATTGACTGGCAATTAATTCTCAAAGGGTTGACGGTGGATATGCAATGGAAGACATTTAAAGACTGCATGGATGAACTACAAAAATTGTTCATCCCAGTTTGCAAAAGAATAAATCAGGGAAGTTAGTACATCCTTGGAAACAAGGGAAATCAGGGATAGTATCAAAGCGAAGGATGATGCGTACAAATTAGCCAGAAAAAGCAGCATACCGGAGGACTGGGAGAAATTAAAAAACAAGCAGAGGAGGACAAAGGGCTTAATTAGGAAAGGAAAAATAGATTATGAAAGAAAACTGGCAGGGAACATAAAAACTGAGTGCAAAAGTTTTTATAGATATGTGAAAAGAAAGAGATTAGTTAAAACAAATGTAGGTCCTTTGCAGTCAGAAATAGGTGAGTTGATCATGGGGAACAAGGATATGGCGGACCAATTGAATAACTACTTTGGTTCCGTCTTCACTAAGGAAGACATAAATAATTTGCCGGAAATAGCAGGGGACCGCGGGTCAAAGGAGTTGGAGGAATTGAGTGAAATCCAGGTTAGCCGGGAAGTGATGTTGGGTACATTGGATGGATTAAAGGCTGATAAATCCCCAGGGCCAGATAGGCTGCATCCCAGAGTACTTAAGGAAGTAGCTCCAGAAATAGTGGATGCATTAGTAATAATCTTTCAAAACTCTTTAGATTCTGGAGTAGTTCCTGAAGATTGGCGGGTAGCAAACGTAACCCCACTTTTTAAGAAGGGAGGGAGAGAGAAAATGGGGAATTACAGACCAGTTAGTCTAACATCGGTTGTGGGGAAACTGCTAGAGTCAGTTATTAAAGATGGGATAGCAGCACATTTGGAAAGTGGTGAAATCATTGGACAAAGTCAGCATGGATTTACGAAAGGTAAATCATGTCTGACGAACCTTATAGAATTTTTTCGAGGATGTAACTAGTAGCGTGGATAGGGGGGAACCAGTGGATGTGGTGTATCTGGACTTCCAGAAGGCTTTCGACAAGGTCCCACATAAGAGATTAGTATACAAACTTAAAGCACAAGGCATTGGGGGTTCAGTATTGATGTGGATAGAGAACTGGCTGGCAAACTGGAAGCAAAGAGTAGGAGTAAACGGGTCCTTTTCACAATGGCAGGCAGTGACTAGTGGGGTACCCCAAGGCTCAGTACTGGGACCCCAGCTATTTACAATATATATTAATGATCTGAATGAGGGAATTGAAGGCAATATCTCCAAGTTTGCGGATGACACTAAGCTGGGGGGCAGTGTTAGCTGTGAGGAGGATGCTAGGAGACTGCAAGGTGACTTGGATAGGCTGGGTGAGTGGGCAAATGTTTGGCAGATGCAGTATAATGTGGATAAATGTGAGGTTATCCATTTTGGTGGCAAATGCGGGAAAGCAGACTATTGTCTAAATGGTGTCCGATTGGGAAAGGGGGAGATGCAGCGAGACCTGGGTGTCATGGTACACCAGTCATTGAAGGTAGGCATGCAGGTGCAGCAGGCAGTAAAGAAAGCGAATGGTATGTTAGCTTTCATTGCAAAAGTATTTGAGTATAGGAGCAGGGAGGTTCTACTGCAGTTGTACAGGGTCTTGGTGAGACCACGCCTGGAGTATTGCGTACAGTTTTGGTCTCCAAATCTGAGGAAGGACATTATTGCCATAGAGGGAGTGCAGAGACGGTTCACCAGACTGATTCCTGGGATGTCAGGACTGTCTTATGAAGAAAAAGTGGATAGACTTGGTTTATACTCTCTAGAATTTAGGAGATTGAGAGGGGATCTTATAGAAACATACAAAATTCTTAAGGGGTTGGACAGGCTAGATGCAGGAAGATTGTTCCCGATGTTGGGGAAGTCCAGGACAAGGGGTCACAGCTTAAGGATAAGGGGGAAATCCTTCAAAACCGAGATGAGAAGAACTTTTTTCACACAGAGAGTGGTGAATCTCTGGAACTCTCTGCCACAGAGGGTAGTTGAGGCCAGTTCATTGGCTATATTTAAGAGGGAGTTAGATGTGGCCCTTGTGGCTAAGGGGATCAGGGGGTATGGAGAGAAGGCAGGTACGGGATACTGAGTTGGATGATCAGCCATGATCATATTGAATGGCGGTGCAGGCTCGAAGGGCCGAATGGCCTACTCCTGCACCTAATTTCTATGTTTCTATGTTTCGATGAGATAACCTCTCATCCTTCTACACTCCAGAATGTACAAGCCCAGCTGCTCCATTCTCTCAGCATATGACAGTCCCGCCATCCCGGGAAGTAACCGTGTAAACCTACGCTGCTCTCCCTCAATAGCAAGAATGTCCTTCCTCAAATTAGGGGATCAAAACGTCACACAATACTCCAGGTGTGGTCTCACTAGGGTTCTGTATAACTGCAGAACGACCTCTTTGCTCCTATATTTGATTCCTCTTGTTATATAGGCCAACATGCCATTCGCTTTCTTCACTGCCTGCTGTACCTGCATGGCTACTTTCATAGACTGATGAACAAGGACCCCCAGATCCCGTTGTACTTCCCCTTTTCCCAACATGACGCCATTTAGATAGTAATCTGCCTTCCTGTTTTTGCTACCAAAGTGGATAATCTCACAATTATCCGCATTAAACTTCATCTGCCATGCATCTGCCCACTCCCCTAACCTGTCCAAGTCACCCTGCATTCTCATAGCATCCTCCTCACAGTTCACACTGCCACCCAGTTTTGTGTCATCTGCAAATATGCTAATGTCACTTTGAATCCCTTCATCCAAATCATTGATGTATATTGTAAATAGCTGCAGTCCCAGCACTGAGCCTTGCGGTACCCCACTAGTCACTGCTTGTCATTCTGAAAGGGACCCGTTAATCTCTACTCTTTGTTTCCTGTCTGCCAACAATTTCTCTATCTATGTCAGCATTCTACCCCCAATACCATGTGCCCTAATTTTGCCCACTAATCTCCTATGTGGGACCTTATCAAATGCTTTCTGAAAGTCCAGGTACACTACATCCACTGGCTCTCCCTTGTCCATTTTCCTAGTTACATCTTCAAAAAATTCCAGAAGATTAGTCAAGCATGATTTCCCCTTCGTAAATCCATGCTGACTCGGACCGATCCTGTTACTGCTATCCAAATGTGCGGCTATTTCATCTTTTATAATTGACTCCAGCATCTTCCCCACCACCGATGTCAGGCTAACTGTTGCATAATTCCTTGTTTTCTCTCTCACGCCTTTCATAAAACATGGGATAACATTAGCTACCCTCCAATCCACAGGAACTGATCCTGAGTCTATCGAACATTGGAAAATTATCACCCATGCATCCACGATTTCTAGAGCCACTTCCTTAAATACCCTGTGAGGCAGGCCATCAGGCCCTGGGGACTTATCAGCCTTCAGTCCCATCAGTCTATCCAACACCATTTCCTGCCTAATGTGGATTTCCTTCAGTTCCTCAGTCACCCCAGATCCTCTGGCCACTACTATATCAGGAAGATTGTTTGTGTCCTCCTTAGTGAAGACGTGCGCCTGGATGGCGTGCCATTGCGTTTAGTTAACGTGTATGCCCCCGAGCCCGGCGTGTCACAGACGCGCCTGTTCCGGGAGATGTCTACGTTGCTGAGCTCCATCGAAACTGCCGACTGAGTGATCCTTGGGGGAGATTTCAACCCAGCTGCAAAGACAGATGTGTACAGCAATTCGTTCTTCCCCCGCACAATTAAAGCGTAGAATAATCTCCACCATACTATAGTTACCCAACCAGATGCAACTACATTTAAAGTAGCTCTTTCTTCCCAATAACCCTTTCTGGCTTAAGCCCTCCCTTCACCACCTCCAGTTTAAATTCCATTTTGAATATTTTGGAAGACCAATAAACCAAGAACCAAGAACCAAGAGGAATGAGACCTTTTTGGTCTCCAGCGCAGCCAGGAGTCGGTGAAGTTGAAGGAGCTCTTGGGCTCCTTTGACTTGGTGGACACTGGGAGGCACGTCCATCCCGACTCTAGTGCTCATTCATGGAGGTAAGAGGGGGGGTGGTTCTCACATCGACCACACGATCGTTTCACGGGCGTATGTCTCCCGCATCTCCATAGACAGGCGCAGTCACACGTTCCATTTCGCAAGAGATGTTGCCTGACGCGTGGTCTATCAGGGGAGTTGAAGTGTTTGGCAACTGGGAGATAGAAAATAGAAACATAGAAAATAAGTGCAGGAGGAGGCCATTTGGCCCTTCAAGCCGGCACTGATCATCCACAATCAGTACCCCGTTCCTGCCTTCTCCCCATATTCCTTGACTCCACTAGCTCTATCAAACTCTCTCTTGAAAGCAACCAGATAATTGGCCTCCAATACCTTCTGAGGCAGAGAATTCCACAGATTCACAACTCATCTCCATTCCAAAGGGCTTACCCCATATTTTTAAACTGTGGTCCCTGGTTCTGGACTCCCCAACATCGGGAACATGTTCCTGCCTTTCACGTGTCCACTCCCTTAATAATCTTATATGTTTCAACAAGATCCCCTCTCATCCTTCCAAATTCCAGTGTGCACAAGCCCAGTCGCTCCATTCTTTCAACATATGACAGTTCCGCATTCTCGAGAATTAACCTCGTGAACCAACACTGCATTCCCTCAATAGCAAGAATGTCCTTCCCTCAAATTTGGAGACCAAAACTGCACACAGTATTCCAGGTGTGGTCTCACTAGGGCCATATACAACTGCAGAAGGACCTCTTTTCTCCCATACTCAACCCCAATTATGAAGGCCAACATGCCACTAGCTTTCTTCACCGCCTACTGTACCTGCATGCTTACTTTCAGTGACTGATGAACAGGGACCCCCAGATCCTGTTGTACTTCCCCTTTTCCAAACTTGACACCATTCAGATAATAATCTGCCTTCTTGTTCTTGCCACCAAAGTGGATAACCTCACAGTTATTCACATTAAACTGCGTCTGCCCACTCACCCAACCTGTCCAAGTCACCCTGCATCCTCATAGCTTCCTCCTCACAGTTCACACTGCCACCCAGTTTTGTGACATCTGCAAATTTCCAAATGTTACTTTTAATCCCTTCATCTAAATCATTAATGTATATTGTAAATAGCTGCGGTCCCAGCACCGAGCCTCGCGGCACCCCACTAGCCAATGCCTGCCATTCTGACAGGGACCAGTTAATCCTTACTCTTTGTTTCCTGTCTGCCAACCAATTCTCTATCCATGTTAATACCATACCCTACTAAATGTGCTGCTATTTCATCTTTTATAATTGACTCCAGCATTTCCCCCACCACTGATGTCAGGCTAACTGGTCTACAATCCCTGTTTTCTCTCTCCCGCCTTTCTTAAAAAGTGGGATAACATTAGCTACCCTCCAATCCACAGGAACTGATCCTGAATCTATAGAACTTTGGAAAATTCTCATCAATGCGTCCACGATTTCCCGAGCTACTTCCATAAGTCCCCTGGGATGCAGACCATCAGGCCCTGGGGATTTATCAACCTTCAGTTCCATCAGTCAAGAATGAAGAATTCCCCCAGTACCTTGGAGTCAGCCTGGATCTCACCCTCACCTATCGTGAACACCTGAAGAGGGTGGTTGATAAACTTGCAGGCAACAGCTGGGGATCCAATGCGCACACCCCAAACTAGTTGACACAGTCCTTAACTCTGCAATGCGTGTTTTCACAGGGCCCCCTGTCCTCTCTCATATCACCCCTCCCAGCATACACAGAAGGGAGAGGATGTTGAAAGATTGGTGCACCATCGAGGCTAACACTGACCTTCCCAATCGTGCTGACTTGAACAATCTGCCCAACATGCGCCTGAAGTCCCGCAAACTCTTCTGGTCTTCTGTTAAATCCCTGGAAGGCTTTGACTCCAAGACTGAGGGGTGCGGAGCCTGGAAAGATGCCAACACCAACAACGGAGAGGTCATCACCGACCCCACAGTGGAACCACCGGGTTTTGTCCTCAATCGCAAGCAATGGCTAACCCCGAACAGAATCCACACCCTCCATGCAAGAACAGCCCATCACCTGCATAAGTGAAAGATGACAGACAGCCCTGCTTGCGACTACAGAGATCCAGACCAGACCACCCCACACATCGTGAATGAGGCTTTTCCCTGGAGGCATCAAAGCCATCCCCCAGTAACTGATGCTATCCTGGCCTGGATATCTCCCCTTGATCTACAACTTTAGGCTGTGCACGTCATATGCAAGAAGAAGAATTCTACCCAACACCATTTCCTGCCTAACGTGAATTTCCTTCAGTTCCTCCATCAGCCTAGGTCATCTGGCCACTAGTACATCTGGGAGATTGTTTGTGTCTTCCTTAGTGAAGACGGATCCAAAGTACCTGTTCAACTCAACTGCCATTTCCTTGTTCCTCATAATAGATTCACCTGTTTCAGTCTTCAATGGACCCACATTTGTCTTAACTAATGTTTTCCTCTTCACATACCTAAAGAAGCTTTTACATAGAAACATAGAAAAATATAGAAAATAGGTGCAGGAGGAGGCCATTCGGCCCTTCGAGCCAGCACCGCCATTCATTGTGATCATGGCTGATCGTCCCCAATCAATAACCCGTGCCTGCCTTCTTCCCATATCTCTTAGGTCCATTAACCCCCTTGGAGCTCTATCTAACTCTCTCTCTTAAATCCATCCAGTGACTTGGCCTCCACTGCCTTCTATGGCAGGGAATTCCACAAATTCACAACTCTCTGGGTGAAAATGTTTTTCCTCACCTCAGTCTTAAATGGCTTCCCTTTATTAACCTTTACTATCCTCCTTTATATTCTTGACTAGCTTACCTTTGTACCTCATCTTTTCTCCCCATATTGCCTTTTAAGTTATCTTCTGTTGCTCTTTAAAAGTTTCCCAATCCTTGGAGGATTAATTTTACCAATTTTTTTATTTTACTTTTGGGCAGTCAATAATAAAAATATGAACTTTTGGTTGTAAGATATGGATCAGCAACCAGACTGGTTAAAGATGGAAAAGGAAAATTGTTTGCCTTTTGAAATTGGTCCGATTCTGTTAGCTCCCACAAAACGGAATTAAAACACCTATAGTGAAATCCCTATAATATACAGTGGTGTACGAATTTGGGAACAATTAAAAAATACATTAAAATTGGATAATCTACCACTTTCTCTCCCCATTGTAAATAATCCTTCATTTAAACCTTCTGTGTTGGATAAAGGTTTTGTACAATGGAAAAATTATGGAATTAAAAAATCCTACTTGTGACAGATGTAACTCTGAAGTGGCCTCACTGACCCATATGTTTTGGTCCTTCCCACTTTTGGAAAAATATTGGAAATAAGTTTTTGATACTATTTCTGTAGTCTTTGGTATAGATTTACAACCTCATCCTATTACTGCAATTTTTGGGCTACCAATGTTAGATTTTATTCATTTGTCCCGCTCCGCCCATCGGTTGATTGCCTTTACCACACTAATCGCCCGAAGATCTATTTTATTTAAATGGAAAGACTCCAACCCTCCGACCACACTCCAGTGGTACTCTGAAACAATATTGTGTTTAAATTTAGAAAAAATCAGGAGTGACATTGTTGAACCCTTGGTTAAATTTGATAAGACTTGGGGAAAATTTATTGAACACTTTCATACAACATAAATTGCTCCCTCTTTAACCGTTATAAAAATCATTTTACCTTTACCTCTATAGGGTGTGATGGACTTGATAACAAACAGAAATTGAAATTCTCAGTTCAGATTCCGTTTTGCTTTGCTTAGTTTTTTTATTTATTTTATTTTTATTCTTATTTTATTATTATTAATTTTTTGAATTTAGTTTAGGGGGGGTTTTGTTTTTTCCTTTTCTTTTTGTCTTTTTATCTTTGTGGTTTTTTTTTAACATTTATAAGTTTTCTTTTAAAGATTTAAATATATTTACATAGAGACCGGCAGTTCTATATTCAATGTGTATTTTGACACTGGTCTCATATTAGGTTATAACTGTTATTAATGAAATCCTTATTCCGATGTATCAATATCATTGTTATGTTTATCACTATTCTTTTTGCTCTTTTTTATGTTTTATTTTTGTTTTTTTGGAATAAAAACCAATAAAAAGATTTTAAAAGAAAGAAAAAGGTGGGACATCTTTATAGAAAAGGTATTTTTCTTTCATTTCAGGAGTTACAACAGAATTATGGATTACATACAAATAATTGTTTTAGATATTTACAATTTAGAGATTATGTTCAATCACATACACAAGAATACAGAACTAGAGAGAGCCAGAGACTCTTGATGAATGTTTAAATAAACATCCTAATACAGATAAATTAATATCTCACATTTATAATACTCTTTTAGATAGTGAGATCCCGTCGACGGAATTATATAGACAAGCATGGGAAAATAAATTAGCTCAACCTATAATGAAAGATATTTGGGATGAAAGTCTACAACACATACATCAATGCTCATTAAATGCCAGACATTCTTTAATACAATTTAAAGTACTATATAGACTGCATTATTCTAAAACAAAATTAAACAGATTTTTTCCTAATATCTCCCCTCTCTATGACAAATGTCAATATTCAGCGGCTAATTTAACCCATACTTTTGTAAATTGTATAAAAATTAAACATTTCTGGACGGAGATTTTTTAAATTATTTCTGAAGTTGTTAATATCCAATTGGATCCCAATCCTAAATTAATAATATCGGGAATATCAGAACAATGCCTAAAACTTACAACAAGCCAAATAAATGTCCTTGATTATAGTGTAATAATTGGGAAAAAATTAATTTTAAAATTTTGGAAAACCCCAACAACCCCCACAATCAAAATGTGGATTATGGAGATGTCGGAGACCTTACATTTGGAGAAAATTAGACTTGTCTTAATTGACAAACCAGAATTATTTACTAGAATATGGTCTCCATTTATAGATTATTTGAAGGGGTAGATTGGTCCAGCGCAGGAGCCTGACTGAAACATGAATCCAGGATTAGATGAATAGTTACGTTGTTTTAACCCACGGACCCATCTCCTAAGCTCCTAAAATAGTTTACTAAGATAAACAATTAGAAGCAGTGTTAATACGTAATTGATAAATGAGGCCACCAGCTGTTTTGATAGCTGGGATCCCGGAACCCTAGATACTAATAATATGTAATCGTTAAACAAGGTCTGTATTGGTTTGGAGTATGATATGCATATGCTTCTAATAAAGAACTAATTAAAATAAAATAAGTTCCCCAATCCTAATTTGAGGAAGGGCATCCTTGTGATTGAGGCAGTGCAGCGTAGGTTCACGAGATTGATCCCTGGGATGGCGGGACTGTCATATGAGAAAAGTTTGAAAAGGCTTGGCTTGTATTCACTGGAGTTTGGAAGGAAGAGGGGGGTATCTTATAGAAATATATAAAATTATGAAAGGACTGGACAAGCTAGATGCAGGAAAAATGTTCCCAATGTTGGGCGAGTCCAGAACCAGGGGCCAGAGTCTCTCTCCTCTGTATCGACTACAAGGTATTTGCCAGGGCAATGGCCAACCGTCTGGGCCCAGTGCTCATCCAAGTGATCCACTCTGACTAGTCTTACACAGCCCCGGGCAGGTCCATCCAGGACAATATCCATCTGGTCTGGGACCTGGTCTACGTCGCTCAGGAGACTGGTGTATCGACTGCCTTTCTCTCCCTCGACCAGGAGAAGGCTTTCGAGAGGGTGGAACACGAGTATCTGCTGAGGACTCTGCGGGTGTTTGGGTTTGGATCGCACTTTATGGCCCGGATCCAGCTGTTATATACCACCATGGAGTGCCTCGTGAAAGTAAACGGATCCTTGATGGGCCCCAGAGGAGTACATCAGGGCAACCCCATTGTCAGGCCAACTGTACACCATCTGCGTGGAGCCATTCCTTAGTCTGCTTCGGAGGAAGTTGACGGGCATGGTTCTACGCGATCCGGACATAGAGGTGGTCCTCTCTGTCTACGCCGATGATGTGCACCTCATGGTCACCGACCCCGTCGACCTGCAGAAGATGCGGGAGTGCCAACGAGTCTTCTCGGCCGCCTCGTCTGCCAGGACCAACTGGGGGAAATGTTCCGGACTCTTGGTGGGTCCTTGGCAGATGGACTCCTTCCCGGAGGAGATGAGGTAATTCACGTGGAGTACCACACACCTCTACTTGGGAGTCCACCTGAGTCCCGCTGTGGAGACCTGGCCGGTGAACTGGCAGGAGCTGGAGACAAAAGTTATCACCCGGCTGGGGCGCTCCTCAGGATGCTTTTCTACTGGAACGGGATGTTGGTCATTAACCGACTGGTGGCCTCCATGCTCTGGTACAGATTAACCACCTTTGTCCACCGGTCACCATTGCTGGCATCATCCAGAGGATGTCCGTGGACTTCTTCTGGGGCAACGGAAAGCACTGGGTCTCTGCAGCGGTCCTGAGTCCACCGATCAAGGAGGGCGGTCAGTGGTTGATGTGCATTCTCACCCAGCTGGCGGCTCCCCGCCTCAGGACCCTGCAGAGATACCTGTACTCCGGGCATCCTCACACATGGCATGTGCTGGCGAGGCACCTTTTCCAACAGGGCAGTGCCTTCAAGGAGGAAAGTGGATACATCAACCATGCTGTCCTGCAAAAGATGCCCGGCTTCTAGCGGAATCTGCTGAGAGTCTGGAACTTGGTGGCCATCGATTGGGGCCCCCATCTGCCGGCAAAGGGCAACGGCCCGGTCATGAGAGTGGCCGGTCATTTGAACCCGCCCCACCGGGAGTCGGGGAGGCTCGAACGTTAGGAGTACTTGCAGCTGAGCAAACCCCCACTCAGCCGGGAGTAGTGGTCGGACCCAGGCGCCGTAATCCTTCTCGGGAGCTGGTCCCACACAACCTTTCCTCGACACCGTTCATCTCCCAGACGCAGGGAGGCGTGTCCTGCACGGGCTCCTCCTCCACACCCTGCACTTCCTCGCCCTGGTCCACCGTCCAGACACCAAGTGGCGGTCGGTGTTGCCTTTTGGTCGCGAGTGGACCCACCCCCCCCCCACTACCCCCCGGTGGGGGTCCCTCTACGTGGGGTTTCTACCCCTCTATATCAGGGACCTGGGGTGGATGGTAATACACTGAACAATCCCTTGCAACCTGTTTCTCTCGCGGTTCACAGACTCGCATGCCGCTGCCGGCCACTTTTGTGGGCTGGAATAGTCTGTGTTCCACGTGTACATGGAGTGTGTGAGTTTGCAGCCCCTCTTCCAATATCTAAAGGGGCTGCTCCTTGCCTTGTAGCTGCAATTCACACCTACCATTCTCATCTTTGGACATCTTGCCGTTGGGGAGGGGGTAGGGCCGAAGATGTCCTGGTTGGGTTGCTCCTGGACCTGGCCAAGCCGGCCATCCGTGAGTCACGGCGCCAGGCGGAAGAGGACTCTGCCCGAGCCAGTTGCCTCTTTTCCGGGGTTAGGTCCGTGCCCGGGTGGTTTTAGAAAGGGAATACACACTGTCCACTGTGGAATTTCTGCGACTGCTGGGCACCACAGAAGGTGGAATCTGTCCTCACTAAGGAGTAGAAACATAGAAAATAGGTGCAGGAGGAGGCCATTTGGCCCTTAAAGCCTGGACCGCCATAATGATCATGGCTGATCATCCATGACAGCCTTCTCCACTTATCCCTTGATTCCACTAGCCCCAAGAGCTCTATCTAACTCTTCTAAACTGATCCAGTGAATTGGCCTCTACTGTGGTTAACAGGGAACTGCAGATGCTGGGAAATCAAAGGTAGACAAAAGTGCTGGAGAAACTCAGCGGATGCGGGAGCATCTATGGAACGAAGGAAATATGCAACGTTTTGGGCCGGAACCCTTCTTCAGACTCTACTGCCTTCTGGCAGAGAATTCCACAGATTCACAACTCTCTGGGTGAAATTCTTTTTCCTCATCTCAGTTTTAAATGGCCTCCCCTTTATTCTTAGACTGTGGCCCCTGGTTCTGGACTCCCCCAACATTGGGAACATTTTTCCTGCATCTAGCTTGTCCAGCCCTTTTACAATTGTATACGTTTCTCATCTAAATTCCAGTGAATACAAGCTCAGTCTTCCCAATCTTTCCTCATGTGACAGTCCCACCATCCCGGGGATTAACTTCGTGAATCTACGCTGCACTGCCTCAATAGCAAGGATGTCCTTCTTCAAATTAGGAGACCAAACCTGCAAACAATACTCCAGAAGGCACACAATAATGCTGGAGAAACTCAGAGGGTGCAGCAGCATCTATGGAGCGAAGGAAATAGGCAACGTTTCGGGCCAAAACCTTTCTTCAGACCTTTCTTCTTGAACACAATACTCCAGATGTGGTTTTACCAGGGCTCTGTACAACTGCAGTAGCACCTCCAACTTTTGGCGTAGTCTCCACCCTCAGCCTCGCCGAAGTCTCTCGAGCCAAAGAATCACATTTTGCTCACAAGGCACTTCCCTCGACAAGGCCGCTCCCCGAGAGCAAACCTTGCTGATATAGCTGGTAAATGGACTCATTCGCTAATTTACCCATGTGCTAATTAAATTCCTCAGCCAGTCCCTGCACTCACTCCTTCATCTGCCGCTCCTCTGCCGACCTTGAAGGATGTGTTGCAGGCTGGCCCCGACCGGGTTTTAAAGCACCTGCTCCTGATTGTATTATAGTTATTTGATAATTTAATGGCTTAGATAATTAGATAATAGTGTCTTAGATTTTGTATTATGGTGGTTTTGGTTTATAAATATTATTTTGTATCGCAATTGAATAAATGAGTTTAGATTTTATTGTTTCAGTACTGCCTCTCCCACAGTGCGTGCTTCCATAGTACTTCTCCTCACTCTGTAGTACCTCTCTCTCCCCACCCCTCCTTCAGTGCCCCATTCCAGGGCTCTGTCGCCGATGGTGGGTATTGTGTGAAGGATGCTCGTATTGCATCTCCCAGCTGCCAGCTCCACACAGACTTGTTGTTTCAATTCATTGCCTCGGGAAGTGCTATTGATTCCACCAATTGCCTGTCATTTCCAATTTGAACATTGAGATATCAGAGACAGGGAGAGTGTGGAGAGCTTTATACAACCACACCATCTCCACATCCCACACTCTCTATCCAAACCCCCTCCATTTCTCTGTTCCCTTTTCTCTCTCTCTCTCTCTCTCCCTTCTCTCCAGCCCCCTCTCTCTCTTTCTTTCTCCCTCTTTCTCTCCCCCCCCCACCCCCATCGATCTCAGTCCCTTCTCTCTCCCACTCTCCAGTCTATTCCCTCGTGGCTATCCCTCTTCACACCCCCTACCTCTCTCTGCACCTCTCTCCCCACCTCACTGCCTCCGTCTCACCTCCCTCGCTCTCTGTCATCCTCTCTCTACCCATCCATCTCTCGGTGAGTTGCTGCTGCGTATCCTGTAGAGGAGCATACAGCTGCTACAGTGAGTGGGCGGGTGGGTGAGTGAGTGTGAGTGGGTGAAGTGTGAGTGGGTGAGTGGGTGGTTGTGTTAGTGAGGGTGGGTTGGCTGGTGAATGGGTGGGTGGGTCGTGTGATTGCGTGTATGAGATGCCCCTGGTGAATGCGTGTATGAGGTGCCCCTGGTGAATGTGTGTATGAGGTGCCCCTGGTGAATGTGTGTATGAGGTGCCCCTGGTGAATGTGTGTATGAGGTGCCCCTGGTGAATGTGTGTATGAGGTGCCCCTGGTGAATGTGTGTATGAGGTGCCCCTGGTGAATGTGTGTATGAGGTGCCCCTGGTGAATGCGTGTATGAGGTGCCTGCTGTGTGCTGTTTGGTGATGGGCCTGACGCCAACTAGTGCAGCGTTCTCCTGATTCCCACTGACTCCCGCCTATCGTAGGCCACCGGATACGAGCCTCGACCAGCGTTTGCCAGGATGTTACGGCAGCTCCTCTCACTTCTGGAGTTTTGGAGGCACTGGAGACTGCAGGCCTTGGACTCTGGGGTCGGGTGGGTCCCACACAATGCCGAGGGAATCTAATGGAATTAACAAACACCTGAAACATCGACAATTTCTCTCCTCGGCCTACTGAGTTCCTTCAGCATTTTAGCTCTTTGGTCGATGTTTTGAACAGAACTCCCCTCCCTCCCTCCCAACAAGGTGAGCCTTCCCGAGAGGAGAGATTTAACAGGGTCCTCAGGGGCAGCTTTTGACTCAGAATACAGTCCATATCTGGAACGAACTGCCAGAGGGTGGCACAGTGGTACAACGGTAGAGCTACTGCTTTACAGCGCCAAACATTTGTGTTTGATTCAGACTAGGGCTGCTGTCTATACAGAGTATGTACGTACTCCCTGTGACCGCGTGGGTTTTCTCCGGGTGCACCGGTTTCCTCCCACACTCCAGAGACTTGCAGGTTAGTAGGTTAATTGGCTTCAGTAAATATTGTAAATTGTTCCTACAGTGTGTAGTGTACAGGTTGATCACTAGTCAGCGCGGACGCTGTGGACTGAAGGGCCTGTTTCCACACTGAATTGCTAAAGTCTAAAGGAAGCTACAGAAGCAGATACAACTATTACTATTATAAGATGGATATTTAGGATAGGTAACTAAGGGATATGGGCCAAACGCAGGCAGATGGAACATGTTCATTGGCGTGGACCATATGGGCCAAAGGGCCAGTTTCCATGCTGTACAGCTTTGTGACTATGTAAGCAGTCAGCTGTGAGTCATCAATCAGCTCTTCATGGATATTTCACTTCAGTGGACTCAGCTTCCTTCACCGCAGTTATATCGGTGAGAACCTGAGGGGGTTGTGTCAGTATGAAGACAGAGTCATTAAAGCCAGCAGAAATCTGGCAGAAATCTGCACCAACCCTCAGCCATCAGTCACCAGAGCTGGAGAAGCCAGCAGCATATCTCTAGTGTGTTGCCCGTGGCTTAGGTGAGTGGACCAGGAGGACACAGAGTGCTGGAGTAACTCAGCGGTCAAGCAGCATCTCTGGAGAACATGGACAGATGACGTTTCAGGCTGGGTCCCTGCTACAGTCATGAATGGAGCAAGGCCATTCAGCCTATTAAACCCGTGAAGCCTTTGAACGAACACCCAATAGCTTCACGAAACAAGGAACTGCAGATGCTGGTTGAAAAAGGGTCTCGACCCGAAACGTCACCCATTGCTTATCTCCAGAGATGCTGCCTGTCCCGCTGAGTTACTCCAGCTTTTTGTGTCCATATTTACCAGTCTGAAGAAGGGCCTTGACCCAATACCTCACCTACCAATGATTTCCAAAGATGCTGCCTAACTTACTCCAGCACTTTGTCTTTTTGTAGACCAGCATCTGCAGTTGCGTGTGTCTAGGTACCATATGCCTTCTTTACCACTTTATTTACTTGAATTGCATCTAATCTTATATTTAAATCAAGACTGAGAAACTAAAGTCTGAAACTCCTGCTTGATGAAAACATAAAAACAGTGACAGAGGGATAGAGGGAGAGCTGGTGGAGGTGGGTGGACGATATTTTGAAAGGATAATTTAGCCGGAGATAGCGGCAGACACTTGAAGAGCTGCCGAAACGCAGGTAGATTTGATTGAGAAATAATGCCTCTGAGAGAAGGATGTATTGTCTGTCAAACTACGTATGGTGTTGCGGTGAGCGGAGTGGTCCCTGGAGTGTGATGATCTTAAAATATAACAACAATAAAAACATTAAAGATTAGATTTATTCAGTCCATTCTTTCCTGTTGCATCACTTGGTGCGTTCTGCAGCCGGAGGGGGCTGGCTTCAGGCGGGGGTTGTCGGACGCCAGTGTGGTCAGCATCCTGCAGCCAGGGAGGGGGACGGCTTCAGGCGGGGCCTGTTGGGGGCCGGTGGGGATGAGGGGAGTGCTGCCATGGCGTGCCGCTGCCTACCTCTGCCGCTGCCATGACCTACCGCTGCAGTGGCCTACCGCTGCCGCTCCCCACCGGCTACAGGCGGGAACCAGTGGGGGCGGGCGTCCTGCAGCCGGGGAGGGGGACAACTTCAGGAGGGGATCCGGGGTGGGACGGGGGGGGGGGGGGGGGGGGGGGGCGTCCTGGGCTGGGCCACTTTGGGTCCCTCCAAAAATTGTGTCCAGTTGGAAACCTCCGCTGGCCATCCTCAGCTCCAGTAAAGACACGATGGCGCAGGAAGGGGCGGACCGTCCCGCGGAGTGACAGGAGAAAAGACCAATCCACGTTGCGCTGAATGGCAGGAGAGGAGATCGATCTGCGCACGCACGGTTTTTAAAAGATTTTTTAAACCTCGCTAACTTTTACATTGGACCACCGATCGGAACGAAACTTGGTCCAATCGCATAACGGTGAGTAAGTTGGTGAAAAATCGTAGCTCTACCGTGTACCGTTTTTGCACAAATAGAATGGCCATGCAAACCGGAAGATAAGAAGATCAAAGCTTTAGTTATTTATCGAGATAGATAGATGGATAGATGGACAGATAGACAGATAGATAGATAGATAGATAGATAGATAGATAGATAGATAGATAGATAGATAGATAGATAGATAGATAGATAGATATGTCCCAGACAGCACAACAGAATATGTAAACATGGTACACTATAAACAATATAATGAACAAAAAAGTTCAATGTGTATGTACATACATATATACACAAAAACATACAAAGACACGCGCGCATATATTTATGCAAATATGTACACATAAAAACAAACACACAATAATAGCGCAGAAAGACAAAACCAATGCCCCAAGTCTATGTCGTTCAGAGGTTATTGGAGGCTGTAGTGTTTAATAGCCTGGTGACATGTGCAGGCCGAGGAGATTGGTTGAATTGGCATCGTGGTTGGCAGTGACATTGTGGGCCGAAGGGCCTGTTGCTGTGCTGTACTGGGTATGTGCCACGTTTTCACACACACGCGTGTCGTGCAGCCGCTGTATCCGGCTGGGAGCGGGATTACACGGGTGGGATGTGTGCAGCCCAGAGCTGACGAGCGATTAGACCCAGCGATGGTTCTCTGTGTAATACCTCCTGTTCTACAAATTGACAGCAACGCTCGTCAGATGAATATTTAACAAACTGTTAGCATGAGACGAGCTGCATGCAACTGAGAGAGGAGGAAATCGGAGATCAGCCTCCTTTGATGTCAAGTTTATTTTAATTCGTTATTAAACCTGTCAGCTCGTTCCCTAGTGAAGCCTCCGCCAGCCTCGCGTCTGGGCTGGGTGGGACCGCGCCGCAGTGTCCACGCTCCCGGCAGCGGGAGGGGACGGGACCGGCTGCGGCTCCGGCCCAAATAGCCGGGCCAGCCGGACGGAGAGTCAGTGACCAGTGACCACACCCTGGGCGTGAAGGGATACAGGTCACACACCCCCGCTGGACACACTAGACCAGCACACACCCACAACAGCCGGCACACACTAGACCAGCACACACCCACAACACTAGACCAGCACACACCCACAACAGCCGGACACACTAGACCAGTACACACACACACACTCACACACACCACAGCTGGACCCACTAGACACTAGAGTACACACCCACAACAGCCGGACACACACACACCATACACACACACTCACACACACACACTAGACCAGCACACACCCAACTGGACACACTAGACCAGCACACACCCACACAGCCACACACAACAGACCCGGACACACAGCCGGACACACTAGACCAGCACACACCCACACACAACAGCCGGACACACTAGACCAGCACACACACACACACACCAGCTGGACACACTGGACACACTAGACCAGCTGGACACACACACACACACACACACACACCAGCTGGACACACTAGACCAGCCGGACACACACACACACACACCAGCTGGACACACTACACCAGCACACACTCACACACCAGCTGGACACACTAGACCAGCACACACCACACACACCAGCCAGCACACCACACACACACACTAGACCAGTACACACACCACACACACCAGCTGGACACACTAGCTGGACACACCAGCACACACCACACACACACCAGCTGGACACACTAGACCAGCACACACACACACACACACACACCAGCTGGACACACTACACCAGCACACACACGCACACACCAGCTGGACACACTAAACCAGCACACACACACACACACACACCAGACCGAAACAACACACCAGCACACACACACACACACACACACACACACCAGCTGGACACACACACGACACCAGCACACACTAGACACACACACACACACACACACACACACACACCAGCTGACACACACACGACACCACACACACACACACACATACACACATCAGCTGGACACACTACACACACACACACACACACACACACACACACACACACAACAGGAGGACACACTACACCACACACACACACACACACCAGCAGGCACTCCACACCAACACACACCAGCTGTACACAATACACAAACACGCATACACTCACACCAGCAGATACTCCACACCAACACACACACACAGCAGCAGACACTCTACACACACACACACACACACACAACAGGGGGACGCACTACACCAACACACACACACACCAGCACACACTCCACACCAACACACACCAGCTGGACACACCACACCAACACACACCCACAACAGGTGGACACACTACACCAGCACACACTCCACACCAACATACACCCACATCAGCAGACACTCCACACTAACACACAGACACACACATACCAGCTGAACACACTACACCAACATATACACACACCAGCTAGACACATTACACCAGCAGACACTCCACACCAGCAGACACCCACACCAGCAGACACCCACACCAGCAGACACCCACACCAGCAGACACACATACCACCAATTACCTACACCAGCACACACCCACACCTACACATACCCACAGCAGTAGACACCCACACCACAGGATGTTTCCACTAGTGGGTAAGTCTGGGACCAGGGGGCACCGCCTCAGAATAAAGGGATGTACCTTTAGAAAGCAGATAAGGAAGAATTTTGTTAGTCAGAGGCTGATGAACCTGTGCAATTCATTGCTACAGTAGGCTGTGGAGGCCAAGTCAATGGGCATTTTTATGGAAGAGATCGGCAGATAGATCATTGATATGGGTGGTGGGGTTATGGAGAGAAGGCAGGAGAATGGAGTTGAGAGAGAAAGATAGGTCAGACATGAAGTGATGAACTTTTTCTGGACCAGAGCCTGGATATCGTTGTCCAGTTGAGCTTTGCCATCACTGGCAGGAATGTGCTGCCCCCATCCCCCGCAGGGTGACTACATGATCCTTTTCCCATTCAGTGGATGTGAAGCAGCGAGGATGAAAGATATTTTTTTGTTGCATGTTACTTTCTCAAACACAGCTCTTGATGAGATTCCATCAGAGGCTGCCTGCTTCTAGGGATAATAGAACAAGTCCATTCCCATGGTGATGCTTCCAGGGTTCTTTCACCCACTGCCAACAATGCTTCATTCAAGAGGCTTTCCACAGATATCATGGGATTTTTTGCCTTGTTGTGTACTATAGGATTCAGTCCACTTGTAGTTGCCAATAGCAACCAAATTCATAATCTATTGTAAGAACCAGCGATGGCCCTAAGCAACAAGCATGTCACAGCGATCAGTGCGGAACACTTACAATAATGTTCAATTATTACATCTCCCTGCTGCAGAGCGATATGCAACGCCTGCCCAATGTTTCCTTGCAATATTGAATTAAAATCTTTCCCCATTTCATTTCACTTCCTTTGGCTGTGTCTGGGAGAATCACGGAGTCTTACACTGTGGAAAAAGCTCGTCCACACGGACCAACATGTCCCATCTACACTTGCCCCACCTGCCCGCATTTGCCCCATATCCCTCCAAACCTGCCTATCCATGTACCTGCCCAAGTGTATTTTAAATGTTGTTATACTACCTGCCTCAATTACCTCCTTTGGCAGCTCGTTCAATGCACCCACCACCCAGTGAAAAAATTGACCCTCAGGCCCCTATTAAATCTTTCCTCTCCCACTTATGTCCTCTGGTTCTTAATTCCCCTACTCTGGGTAAAGGATTCTGTGCATTTAACCTATCTATTCCCCTCTTGATTTTATACATCATTTTTAAGATGCAGCATCTTGGTCGATATGGGTGAGTTGTTTCTGTTCTGTGTGATTCTTTGACTATGTACCATGAAATTCCGTTTTGTACACAGCTCAGTAAAAACCTCACTGTGTACAGGTATAATGGTACTTATGTACACGATTGTTGGGATTGTACATGACACTGAGGCAGAACACGAGTCATCACATTGCCTGCACCATCTTGTACCCCACACACACCCTGTAGCCCCACCCCCACCCCCCCCACCCCCCACCCCACACCCCCCCCACACCCCCACACCCCCCACACCCCACACCCCCACACCCCCATACCCCACACCCCCCCACCCCCCCCCACCCCACCCCACACACACACTGTAGCCCAGTCCCACCCCGCACCCCACACCCCACACCCCCACACACCCCACCCCCATACCCCACCCCCACCCCACACCCCCCACACCCCCCCCCCACCCCATACCCCACACCCCACACCCCCACACACCCCCATCCCCTCCCACCCCACACCCCACACACACCCTGTAGCCCCCAGTCCCACCCCACACCCCCACACCCCACACCCCACACCCCACCCCCACCCCCACACCCCACCCCACACCCCACACCCACACCACCCTGTAGCCCAGTCCCACTCCACACCCCATACCCCCACACCCCACACCCCCCACACCCCACACCCCACACCCCACACCCCACACACACCCTGTAGCCCAGTCCCACCCCGCACCCCACACCCCCACACCCCACACCCCACACCCCACACCCCCATACCACACACCCCCAGTCCCACTCCACACCCCCACCCACCCCCCCACCCCACACCCCCACACACACCCCCCCCCCCACCCCACACCCCCCCCACCCCCCACCCCCACACACCCACACCCCACACCCCCCCACCCCCAGCCCAGTCCCCCCACACCCCACACCCCACCCCACACACACCCTGTAGCCCAGTCCCAGTCCCCACCCCACACACCACACCCACCCTCACACCCACACACCCCACACACACCCTGTAGCCTAGTAACATCCCACACCCCACACCCCCACACACACCCTGGCCGATTTCCTTTATCATCGTTAGATTTTTGCATATCTTTCATTCATTGTTCTTTACATTGTCGTCTATATCTCTCGTTTCTCTTACCCCTAACCAGTCCGAAGAAGGGTCTCGACCCGAAACGTCACCCATTCCTTTTCTCCAGAGATGCCGCCTGTCCCGCTGAGTTACTCCAGCATTTTGTGTCTATCTCCGGTTTAAACCGGTTCCTTCCTACGTGGGCCAGTGTGGTTTCCCCGCCTCTGCCCTTCCTCACTTGGCCCAGTAAAGTACCCGGCAGCGGGGCGACACGGTGATCAGTCACATCTCCATGGACCCGGGTTCGATCCTGACTACGGGTGCTGTTTGTACGGAGTTCGTACGTTCTCCCAGTGGCCACCTCAGTTTTTTTCCGGGAGCTCCGGTTTCTTCCCACACTCCAAAAGACGTGCGGGTTTGTGGGTTAATTGACTTCGGTAAATATTGTAAATTGTCCCTAATGTGTAGGATAATGGTAGCGTACTCGGTGGACCGCGAGGCCTGATTCTACGCTGTTTGTCTAAAGTCTCATCCTCAGCGCGGATTCTTTGTTAGTTGAGCCGGCAGGGAGCTGTGGAGGGACGAGTACGGTGCCTGGATCATAGGGATGGACTGGCTTGTGTAAATGCCATGATGCTATTTTAGATTACTGCCAGCTTTTCTTTCAGTGTCTGATCCTATCCACAGGCTTGGCACGCCGCCTCGATTCCCCCTGCCTCTCCTTTCTCTCCCGAGTTTATTTTTACACTCTCTGGGGCTGTGGGGTGAACGACATGTGTCTGTTGATGCAGAATAGATCAAGCCTGCGGTGCGGAGAAGTGATAACGGCGCAGGGGGGCAGGGCGAAGCTGAGAAGTCATTAAGAGATGTCAATCTCCTCACGACAAGGCTGTGTGTCTGAATATCCCGCTAATCCTCCCTCGTTTCAACTTAACAAGTCAATTCTAAATGAAGTGTCGGCTCTGAATGTGATGGGGCAGGGTTTTATTTAACACAGTCACAGGGAGACGAAGAGACAAGGGTACCCAACCCCTCCAACCGCGGGGACCGGAGATCGAGGTCTGACTACGTTCCTGCCGACACCGGAGACTGCAGACGATGAGATCTGAAGAAAACCACAGAGTGCTTGAGGAACTCAGTGGGTCAGGCAGCGTATGTGGGGGGAATAGGCGGACCAAGTATCGGGTCAACCCCTGTCCCACTTAGGAAACCTGAACGGAAACCTCTGGAGACTTTGCGCCCCACCCAAGGTTTCCGTGCGGTTCCCGGAGGTTTTTGTCAGTCTCCCTACCTGCTTCCACTACCTGCAACCTCCAGCAACCTCCGGGAACCGCACGGAAACCTTGTGTGGGGCGCAAAGTCTACAGATGTTTCCGTTCAGGTTTCCTAAGTGGGACAGGGGCATTAGTAGATACAGTTAGGGCTAACGGAATCAAGGGATATGGGGGGAAAGCAGGAACAAGGTACTGATTCTGGATGATCACCATTATCATATTGGCTCGAAGGGCCGAATGGCCTACCTGCACCTACTTTCTATGATTCAATGTTTCTATCCTATCAAATAGTGAAAGACCTAGATAGTGTGATTGTGGAGATGATGTTTCCACTAGTGAGGGGGGGGGGGGGGGGGGGGGGGGGGGAGGACGAGTCTAGGACCAGGGGCCATAGCCTCAGAATTAATGGAGTACTGTTAGAAAGTTGAGGAGGAATTTCTTTAGTCAAAAGGTAGTGAATCTGTGGAATTCGTTGGCACAGACGGCTGTGGAGGCCAAGTCAATTGATATTTTTAAAGCAGAGATTGACAGGTTCTTGAGGATGTCAAGGGTTATTGGGAGAAGGCAGGAAAGTGGGGCGGAGACTAGACCAGCCATGACTGAGTCAAGGAGTAGACGATGAGCCGAATGGCCCAATTCTGCTGCTATAACTTCTGAACTCACCCATGTTCCTGTCCAATTTGTTTTACAGTTGTGATAGCACCTGCCTCAACTACCTCCAACCGGCAGCTCGTTCCATACACCCTCTGTGTGATGAAGTTGATCTGTTCCCCATCTTCCCCCGAAATTCCCCCAACCTGCCCCCGTTGCTGGCCTGCGGGTGGAATCTGGAGCATGGGAGAACGTGCAAACTCCACACAGACAGCGCCGGAGGAATGAAATAGCTGAAATATCACATTTACATAAGCATTCAGACTGCAGTATAGTGTGGATAAATGTGAGGTTATCCACTTTGGTGGCAAAAAACAGGAAAGTAGACTATTATCTGAATGGTGGCCGATTAGGAAAAGGGGAGATGCAACGAGACCTGGGTGTCATGGTACACCAGTCATTGAAAGTAGGCATGCAGGTGCAGCAGGCAGTGAAGAAAGCGAATGGTATGCTAGCATTCATAGCAAACGGATTTGCGTGTAGGAGCAGGGAGGTTCTACTGCAGTTGTACAGGGTCTTGGTGAGACCACACCTGGAGTATTGTGTACAGTTTTGGTCTCCTAATCTGAGGAAGGACATTCTTGCCCTAGAGATTGTTCACCTGACAGATTGTTCCCGATGTTGGGGAAGTCCAGAACAAGGGGTCACAGTTTAAGGATAAGGGGGAAATCTTTTAGGTCCGAGATGAGAAAAACATTTTTCACACAGAGAGTGGTGAATCTCTGGAATTCTCTGCCACATAATGTAGTTGAGGCCAGTTCATTGGCTATATTTAAGAGGTGGTTAGATGTGGCCCATGTGGCTAAAGGGATCAGGGGGTATGGAGAGAAGGCAGGTACAGGATACTGAGTTGGATGATCAGCCATGATCATATTGAATGGCGGTGCAGGCTCGAAGGGCCGAATGGCCTACTCCTGCACATATTTTCTATGTTTCTATGTTTCATACTGGGAATGTAGCATTCCACACTCCACCGCGTCATTGCACCTCCATTCACTCACAATTTTATTTATAATCAATTAATGTTTAATTCACCAGATAGCTCCAGTTTTAATGTTATGTTAAAGAATTTGATAATGTTATTACCTTTATTATTATAATTAGTGTAACATTAGTATGGAATGAGCCAGAATGTTATCAGATAAGACAGGGCAATGTGGAGAAGGCAGGCACGGTCAATGGGGAGAAGGGGAGAAGGCAGGCACGGGTTATTACATAGAAACATAGAAATTAGGTGCAGGAGTAGGCCATTCGGCCCTTCGAGCCTGCACCGCCATTCAATATGATCATGGCTGATCATCCAACTCAGTATCCCGTACCTGCCTTCTCTCCATACCCCCTGATCCCCTTAGCCACAAGGGCCACATCTAACTCCCTCTTAAATATAGCCAATGAAGTGGCCTCAACTACCCTCTGTGGCAGAGAGTTCCAGAGATTCACCACTCTCTGCGTGAAAAAAGTTCTTCTCATCTCGGTTTTAAAGGATTTCCCCTTTATCCTTAAGCTGTGACCCCTTGTCCTGGACTTCCCCAACATCGGGAACAATCTTCCTGCATCTAGCCTGTCCAACCCCTTAAGAATTTTGTAAGTTCTAGAGAGTATAAACCAAGTCTATCCAGTCTTTCTTCATAAGACAGTCCTGACATCCCAGGAATCAGTCTGGTGAACCGTCTCTGCACTCCCTCTATGGCAATAATGTCCTTCCTCAGATTTGGAGACCAAAACTGTACGCAATACTCCAGGTGTGGTCTCACCAAGACCCTGTACAACTGCAGTAGAACCTCTCTGCTCCTATACTCAAATCCTTTTGCAATGAAAGCTAACATACCATTCGCTTTCTTTACTGCCTGCTGCACCTGCATGCCTACCTTCAATGACTGGTGTACCATGACACCCAGGTCTCGCTGCATCTCCCCCTTTCCCAATCGGCCACCATTTAGATAATAGTCTGCTTTCCTGTTTTTGCCACCAAAATGGATAACCTCACATTTCTCCACATTATACTGCATCTGCCAAACATTTGCCCACTCACCCAGCCTATCCAAGTCACCCTGCAGTCTCCTAGCATCCTCCTCACAGCTAACACTGCCCCCCAGCTTAGTGTCATCCGCAAACTTGGAGATATTGCCTTCAATTCCCTCATCCAGATCATTAATATATATTGTAAATAGCTGGGGTCCCAGTACTGAGCCTTGGGGTACCCCACTAGTCACTGCCTGCCATTGTGAAAAGGACCCGTTTACTCCTACTCTTTGCTTCCTGTTTGCCAGCCAGTTCTCTATCCACATCAATACTGAACCCCCAATGCCTTGTGCTTTAAGTTTGTATACTAATTTTTTTTATGTGGGACCTTGTCGAAAGCCTTCTGGAAGTCCAGATACACCACATCCACTGGTTCTCCCCTATCCACGCTACTAGTTACATCCTCGAAAAATTCTATAAGATTCGTCAGACATGATTTACCTTTCGTAAATCCATGCTGACTTTGTCCAATGATTTCACCACTTTCCAAATGTGCTGCTATCCCATCTTTAATAACTGACTCTAGCAGTTTCCCCACTACCGATGTTAGACTACCTGGTCTGTAATTCCCCATTTTCTCTCTCCCTCCCTTCTTAAAAAGTGGGGTTACGTTTGCTACCCGCCAATCTTCAGGACCTACTCCAGAATCTAAAGAGTTTTGAAAGATTATTACTAATGCATCCACTATTTCTGGAGCTACTTCCTTAAGTACTCTGGGATGCAGCCTATCTGGCCCTGGGGATTTGTCGGCCTTTAATCCATTCAATTTACCCAACACCACTTCCCGGCTAACCTGGATTTCACTCAATTCCTCCAACTCCTTTGACCCGCGGTCCCCTGCTATTTCCGGCAAATTATTTATGTCTTCCTTAGTGAAGACGGAACCAAAGTAGTTATTCAATTGGTCCGCCATATCCTTGTTCCCCATGATCAACTCCCTTGTTTCTGACTGCAAGGGACCTACATTTGTTTTAACTAATCTCTTTCTTTTCACATATCTGATTGGGGATGATCAGCCATGATTACAATGAATGGTGGTGCTGGCTCGAAGGGGCGAATGGAATCCTCCTGCACCTATTTTCTATGTTTCTATGTAAAGGCATTTTTTCCATGATTTTGCAACTGATGCAGTGAGAATGGGAGCAGGGGATGGAGGGTAGGAATGGTGCAGGAGAGATTCACCAGGATGTCACCTTGGACAGGCTGGGACATTTTCTTTGGCAGGAGACTGAGGGGCGACGTTAATGAGGTGTGCAGGATCACGAGAGATTGTGGTGGAGGGGATTGCAGATGCTGGTTTAAACCGAAGATAGTCTTGACCCGAAACGTCACCCATTCGTTCTTTCCCGAGATGCTGCCTGTCCCGCTGAGATACTCCAGCTTTTTGTGTACATCTTAGATCATGAGAGACACCGATAAAATGAACACACAGTGAGTGTTTCTCCCAGGGTAGATGAATCTAAAACTATAGGGCAGAGGATGTTACCAGACAAAGTGTTGGAGAAAGTGTCTGCACAGACGGTGCATCCATGGATGGGAATGGCGCGGAGCTTACTGACCTGCCGGAGGTTGCAGAAGATTGGACATCCCCAGTGGGACCCCTTCCCTTTGTTCAAAGAGGAAGACACCTGGCAGAAACTCTCGGCTGGTTAGTCTTACATCTATTGTTGGCAAGAAGCCAGAGTGCTTAATCAAAGAGGAAATAACACAGTATGTAAGGACAGCTGATTATAATCAAGCCTGGTCCTCGTCGTTTATGAAAAGCAGAAATCAGACACAAAATGCTGGAGTAACTCAGCGAGACAGGCAGCAACACTGGAGAGAAGGAATAGGCGACGTTTCAAGTTAGCTTTATGTGTTCATCAAACCAACATCTGTAGTTCCTTCCTAAAAGTAGATATTGTTTGACAAATGTGCTCACATCCTTTTGTGACCGGGAGGGTGGATAGAGGATACCCTGTCGATATGGTGTGTCTAGATTGTAACGGTCATTGTCAATATTCTGCATGAGGGATGGGCTGGTGAATTGAGAGCCTAGGGTATCGGGGGCAGTGTGTTAGTATGGACTGAGAACGGCCCGTCACACAGAACAACAACTGGTTCCTTGTCAGGATACATGGATGTAACCTGTGATATAGCACGGAAACAGGCCCTTCGGCCCACCAAGTCCACGCTGACCATCGATCACCCGTTCGCACTAGTTTTGTGTTATCCCACTTTCCCAGCCACTAGGGATAATTTATAGAAACAAATCAACCTACAAACCCGCGCGTCTTTGGGATGTGGGAGGAGACAGGAGCACTCAGAAAAACCCAACGCCGTCACAGGGAGAACGCACAAACTCCAAGCAGACAGCAACCAAGGTCAGGAGAGCAGTGGGGGGCAGCATGGTGGCGCAGAAGTAGAGTTGCTGCCTTACAGCGCCAGAGCCCCCAGGATCGATTCTGGCTGTCTGTACAGAGTTTGTACATTCTCCCTGACACCTGCGTGGGTTTTCCCCAGTTGCTCAGGTTTCCTCCTACACCCTATTAAGATGTGCAGGTATGTAAGTTCATTGGCTTCGGCAAAGATTGTAAATTGTCCATAGTGTGTGTAGGATAGTTCTAGTGTACGGGGTGATCGCTGGTCAGCGCAGATCGGTTGGCCAAAGGGCCTTTTTCCGCACTGAATTTCCACGTGACTTGCGTCGGTTTTCTCCGAATGCTCCAGTTTCTTCCCATATTCCAAAGACGTTCAGGTTTGTTGGTTACTTGGCTTGGTAAAATTGTAAATTGACCCTAGTGTGTAGGATATTGCTGGTGTACGGGGTGATTGTTGGTTGGCATGGACTTACTGGGCTGAATGGCCTGTTTCCATGCTGTAACGTCAGGATGCTTAAAGTAAATCTAAAGTCAGGATCGGAGCCGGGTCTCTGAGGTTGTGAGGCAGCGGCTCTACCCACTGTGCCGCCCCTGAAGGAGTGCGGCACGGGTCAGTTCTTGGCCTCAGATGTTTACGGTTTACACTTGGAGGGGGGAACCAAGTGTGTTGCTACCAGATGTACTGACAATAAGACAAACGGTGAAAGGCATGTAGTGATGGGGATATTGTGATTCTGCAACAAGCCTTCCCGTTGAATGATGTCCGGCAGGGTGATGCACGGAGGGTTTGGTCTGCATTGCCTGAAAGCTCAGAAAAACGAGGGTGATCTCATTCAAACACAAGATCCGAAGTGAGCTTGGCTGGTTGATGTGGAGGTGTTTCCACCAGTGGGTGAGTCACGACCATGGTGCCATGGGTACAGGATAAGGGGCCGGGCATGTAAAATCAAGTGGCCTGTAAACATTTCTTCAGGGCAGTGAACATCCAGAAGCCTCTGCCCTGAGAGGGTGGAGGACGGAACATCCAATATGTTTGAGATTGACAAATGTTTGGAAGAACTGACACAGACAAGGTGGTGAGGCTAGCATGGACCAGCGAGGATGAGTGTGGACCAACATTGGGCAGTGTGGACCAGCATAGACTAACATTGAACAGTGTGGACCAGCATAGACCAACATTGGCCAGTGTGGACCAGCATAGACCAACATTGGCCAGTGTGGACCAGCATAGACCAACATTGGCCAGTGTGGACCAGCATAGACCAACATTGGCCAGTGTGGACCAGCATAGACCAACATTGGCCAGTGTGGACCAGCATAGACCAACATTGGCCAGTGTGGACCAGTGTGGACCAACATTGAACAGTGTGGACCAGTGTGGTCCAACATTGACTAGTATGGACCAACATTGATCAGTGTGGACCAATATGGACCAGTGTGGACCAGTGTGGACCAGCGTGGACCAGCGTGGACCAGCGTGGACCAGCGTGGACCAATATGGACCAGCATGGACCAGCATGGACCAATATGGACCAGTGTGGACCAGCATGGACCAATATGGACCAGTGTGGACCAATATGGACCAGCATGGACCAGCATGGACCAATATGGACCAGTGTGGACCAATATGGACCAGCATGGACCAGCATGGACCAATATGGACCAGTGTGGACCAGCATGGACCAATATGGACCAGTGTGGACCAATATGGACCAGCATGGACCAGCATGGACCAATATGGACCAGTGTGGACCAATATGGACCAGCATGGACCAGCATGGACCAATATGGACCAGTGTGGACCAATATGGACCAGCATGGACCAGCATGGACCAATATGGACCAGCATGGACCAGCATGGACCAATATGGACCAGTGTGGACCAATATGGACCAGTGTGGACCAATATGGACCAGCATGGACCAGCATGGACCAATATGGACCAGTGTGGACCAATATGGACCAGCATGGACCAGCATGGACCAATATGGACCAGCATGGACCAGCATGGACCAATATGGACCAGTGTGGACCAATATGGACCAGCATGGACCAGCATGGACCAATATGGACCAGCATGGACCAGCATGGACCAATATGGACCAGTGTGGACCAACATAGGCCAGCGTGGACCAGTGTGGACTAACATTGACCAGTGTGGTCCAACATTGACTAGTATGGACCAACATTGATCAGTGTGGACCAATATGGACCAATATGGAACAGTGTGGACCAGTGTGGACCAGCGTGGACCAATATTGACCAGTGTGGACCAATATGGACCAGTGTGGACCAATATGGACCAGTGTGGACCAACATTGACCAGCGTGGACCAATATGGACCAGTGTGGACCAGCGTGAACCAGCGTGGACCAACATTTACCAGTGTGGACCAACATTGACCAGCATGGACCAACAATGGGCAGGTTCGAGGGGTCTGCTGGTCAGATGCTGCCCCCGTGGCCATGGACTGGTACAGTGGGGGTACTCCACCCCCACCGCCAGCCACCATCACTCCCACCGACCCCCGGTCACTGTGTCAGAGTGGAGGTGGGGGGGTGTCATCAGTCGAGAACATTGTCCTCCAGGGCATGGGGTGGGCACTGTCACTGAGACTGACCCACAGATGATGGATGTGGCCAGATCGGGAGCTGAATGGCACAGGCTCGAGGGGCTGATTGGCCTCCTGTCCGTAGGCTTAGCTTCTGAATAATTTTAGACACAACATGGAAACAGGCCCTTTGGCCTAGCAAGTCCATTCCAACCATTGGTCACCCGGGGGAACGTGTAAACTCCACACAGCCAGCAACTGAGGTCTGGATCAAACCCGGGTTGCCGGTACTGTGAGGCAGCGGCTCTACCCGCTGCACCATTGTGCCGCCCTGTGGGGAAGAGTAAAACAAGGGGGAGGAGGGGTTGATCTCAGGAACAGAGCTGCCTTATTAATTGGCCGCAACGGGGGACTCGTGGGAAAAGGATGAATTATTAACGAGGAGATAGATGCAATGGGTGGAGATGAAAGAGATGGCGGGGTGGAGCGTTGGGAACAATGCTGACAGACAGAGACGGGCTGTGCCAGTTTCTCCACGCTGACATGAAAGAGAATTCTCAAACACTGTGAACGAGATGCAGGCTGCTCCTACGAGCCAGATCCTGCAGAATACTGCACACTCTTCAAAAGATACACCCACCATGCCTGGATAGCAACGGTTTAGTTTAGGATGGAACTGCAGATTCTATCCTACACCTGGCCCACAGCCCACAATGGATCATTGTGGCCTCCTTTTTTTCCTTGATCTTGATCGCATATCTTTCATTTATTTGTTCTACATCCCTCTATATCACCGTCTATATCTCACGTTTCCTCATTTCTCTTTCCCCTGACTCTCAGACTGAAGAAGGGTCTTGACCAGAAACGTTACCTATTCCTTTCTTCCAGAGACGCTGCCCAAGCCAGCTTTTTGTGTCCATCTTGAGTCTAGTTTATTGTCACGTGTACCGAGGTGCAGTGGAAAGATTTTGTTGCATGCTCACCAACCAGCACAAAGACTAAGCACGATTACAATCGAGCCGTCCACGTGTACAGATACATGGTAAAGGGTATAACATGAATAACGAGTGCAAGATAAAGTCCAGTAAAGTCCGATTGAAGATAGGATCTCCAATGAGGGAGATAGTAGAGCGATATGGACCAAATATGGGCAGATATGACCAGCGGAGATGGGACACCTATGTGGGCATGGACAAGTTGGGCCGATGGGCCTGTTTCTGTGCTGTGACTCTATGACTCTCTCTCTGTAAACATTGGCACCTCATTACAACGTCAGCTGGCAGAGTGCCGCAGAATGCCAACTCTGCAGCGTCGATGGTGTGTGGGCATTGGGCACTTGCAGGCCAGCAACTGCACACAAAGCCCAGAGGGCTTGGATTACAAGAAGAGGCTGGATAAGGTGGGGTTTTCCCCCTAGAGTGCAGGGGGCTAAGGGATGACCTTACGGAGATATAGAAGATCAGGAGAGGTGTGGTCAATGGTCAGTCCTTTCCTCAGGGAAGGGAGTCTACCTGTAGGGCATATTTTAAAGGTGAGGAGAGAAGATGAGGGGCAGCATTTTCACACAGAGGGTGGTGCGCATATAGAACAAGCTGCAAGAGGAAGTAGTTGAGGCAGGTACTAAAACACCATTTCAAAAACATTTGGGCATACATGGATAGGATAGGTTTAGAAATATATAGGCCAAATGTGGGCAGGTGGAACTGATGTAGATTTGGTCAGCGTGAGCAAAGGGCCTGTTTCTATAATGTGTGATTCTATGACTCTGTAAAAACTGCCATCATCTCTCTCTCTGCCAGAGTTTACACCCCTGCTTTTAACTCTTTATGAAGCTCTTGTTCATCATTTTGCCACTATATCGTCCAATATAATTTCCCAAGCTGTCTTAGCCTATCTGCAAAAAAAGTGCTGGCTGGAGTAACTCAGCGGGTCAGGCAGCATCTGTGGAGACCATGGATAGGTGATGTTTCACAGAGTGCTGGAGTAACTCAGCGGGTCAGACAGCATCTCCAAAGAACATAGCTTGGTTACGTTTCAGTTCAGGACCCTCCTTATCTGGGCTATCACCACTTGCCCAATCCCATGCTGATTCCCAATCAGCCATGAATGTTGCGTGGTTTCACAAGATCACTTCCTCAGAGAATGTCTGACGGTTCAAACATGATCTGTCATCAGTTCTTCACTGGTCCTTGAGGTGTTGTCCCGGGTAACCCCACAACCTCCCTGACCTTGTTCTCTCCTCACCTTTACATCTCTGGTCTATCAGTCATGAGTGGAAGATCCCAGGACTAAGGTGATCCCTGCCACAGCCCGCAGACCCTGGCTCTCTCTATGGGTGAGGCTTTTTAAGAACATCCAAAATGCTTTTATTCAATTAATTACAAATACTTGTTAGTAAAAAAAGAGTTGCTCCACATACATGCCTCTCCTCGACACCCACAGGGTGAGGACTGGCCACTCTCACAGCACTGGGTTAGGCTAGGTGCTACGTTTGGGTGAGGTCCCAGCAGTGGGATCCACAGTCCCTCGCTCTCCCTGTGGGTGGGGCTAAGTGTTAAGCTTAGGTGGGGTCCCACATGTCCCCACATCTCTCACTCTTGCAATCAAGCTCCAAGCCTACATCCCATGTGTGAAACTTCAACCACAACAAATCTCCAAGGAAACGCTTTAGATGTCACTACTTCGAACTGTGAAAGCATTCATTACATATAATAACCCCTGTTGCCCCGGCAACCTTGCACACCTTACCCATAATAACCAAGCTGTCCATTCGCCATGGTAACGGCAGTCGCACATTCTCTGGAATAACCATGAGCTTGGAGACTGGGAGCCAGGCTCCCACGGGCTGGGTTCAACACTCCCTCCCAGTCTGGGGGGTGGGGGTCACCAGCCAGCTCTGCCCCTCTCCTCAATCCCACAGGGGAAGAGAGGCAATGATATTCCCCAACCTCCCTGCACCTGGTAAAGGGATGGTGCATTGACAGCCAGGTCTAGGATCGCTCGGCCCAACTACATCGATCTTCATAACCATTTTCTTTCCTTAACAGGTGTTTTTATTCAATTAATCTCAAATACAGTGTAATGAAAAATTCAAGACTGCCAATGGCAGATTGCAAACAACAAACAAACAGTTGTCAAATGACAATGTTGTCAACCTTATCTACGATACACTTGACCCCACGTGGCGACCAGCGTTGACAGAAGGCCTCCAGAGTCCCATGTACACCATGCACATGATCCCTCTCCAGGGACACGCACGCATGGACACAGTCCTGGAAGAGGGGCGGGCAGTCGACTCAGGCAGAACCCTCGACTGCCCGCAGCCTGGACCCGCGAATGGTCATCTTGGCCATGCCCAGGATCAAACTGACAGGGAGACCCCCACAGTGACCCTCACACAGTGACCCCCCCACAGTGACCCCCCCACAGTGACCCCCCCACAGTGACCCCCACACAGTGACCCCCACACAGTGACCCCCCCACAGTGATCCCCCCCACAGTGATCCCCCCACAGTGACCCCCCCCACAGTGACTCCCACACCCCCCACACAGTGACCCCCACACAATGACCCCCCCCACAGTGACCCCCCACACAGTGACCCCCCCACAGTGACCCCCCCACACAGTGACCCCCCCCCCACAGTGACCCCCCCCACAGTGACCCCCCCCACAGTGACCCCCCCACAGTGACCCCCCCCACAGTGATCCCCCCACAGTGACCCCCCCCACAGTGACCCCCCCCACAGTGACCCCCCCACAGTGACCCCCCCCACAGTGACCCCCCCACAGTGACCCCCCCACAGTGACCCCCCCACAGTGATCCCCCACAGTGACCCCCCACAGTGACCCCCCCCCCACAGTGATCCCCTCCCCCCCCACCCCAACAACGACCCACTCACAGTGCCCCCCTGTACTGTACAGGCTGCTCCTGCACACTGTACACTTCCTCACCCTTGACTTCCGTCGGACACGCCCTGGCCGTCCGTGTTACCACCTGACGGCGAGAGTGGTCCTCAATGGAGGTCTCTCTATAAGGGAGCCCTTATATTTGGGCACTCGGTACAGAGGGGGGAGGGTCGGGAAGGAGGGGGGGGGTCAGTCTGCTCCTAGGCCTGGCCAAGATGGCCATTCGCGGGCCCAGGCAGCGGGTAGTCGACGGCCACACCGGGGTTGGCTGCTGCCCCTTTGGTGTCTACGGGGACTGGAGACCTTCCACAAACGCTGGTCGCCGTGGGAGCTTGAGTGTTTAGCTGATAAAGTTGGTGTTATATTAATTTGATGATCATTTGCATGTAAACTGTCAACATAGGCAGTCTTTGATTGTGCTAATTTGTATATTTATTTATTTTATTTTTTGAATAAAAGTATTTGTATAATAAATTTATAAAAAAACAGTGACCCCCCACAGTGACCCCCCCCCCCACAGTGACCCCTCCCACAGCAACCCCCCCCCACAATGATCCCCCTCCCATAATGACTCCCACCCCACAGTGACCCCCTCCCACAGTGTGTGACCCCCTCCCACAGTGAACCCTCCTACAGTGACCCCCCCACAGTGACCCCCGCACAGTGACCCCCCTACAGTGACCCCCCACCAGAGTGACCCCCCACAGTGAACCCCCCCCCACAGTGATCCCCCTACAGTGACCCCCCCCACAGTGACCCCCCCACCACAGTGACCCCCCCACCACAGTGACCCCCCCCCCCCAGCGTGACCTCACAGTGACCACCCAACAGCGACCCCCCAGTGACCCCCCACACTGCAACCTCCAAAGTGACCCCCCACAGCACCCCCCACATCGACCCAGACAGGGTGTTTGGGGGAGGGGAGGGGCGAGCAGGGAGACAGGGAGCAGCCCATGACCACCAGCTGAACCCACAGGAGGCCTGAACCTGTACTGTTAGTTTTGGTGCAGAGACAAACCGTGGAAACAGGCCCTTCGACCCACCTAGTCCATGTTGACCATCAATCACCCATTCGCGCAAATTCTATGCTATCCCATTTTCTAATCGCCTACCTACACACTAGGGCCAATTAACCTGCAACCCACAAGTCTGCGGGGCAGAGTTTAATGCAGTTTGCTGCCTAGGATTTAAACAGGACCCCAGCCCCCGGTAAATCTCCCAGGCCTTGAACGTCTTCAATTAAAACCTTGCCTGGACACACCAGTGGCCGCACGGTGGCACAGAGATAGAACCTTACAGCACCGGAGACCCGGGTTCGATGCTGAGTACAGGTACTGTCTGCACATACATTCTCCCTCTGACCTTGTGGGTTTTCTCCGGGTGCACCTGTTTCCTCCCACATTAGGTTAATTTGTTTTGGTAAAAATTGTAAATTGTCCCTAGTGTGCGGTGTAATGCCCCTGTCCCACTTAGGAAACCTGAATGGAAAGTGCCCCACCCAAGGTTTCCGTGCGGTTCCCAGAGGTTCCCGGAGGTTTTTGTCAGTCTCCTTGCCTGCTTCTACTACCTGCAACCTCCGGCGCAAAGTCTCCAGAGGTTTCCGTTCAGGTTTCCTAAGTGGGACAGGGGCATAGTGTGCGGGGATTACTAGTCGATGCGGACTTGTTGCGCCATGGGACTGTTTCCTTGCAGTATCTCTAAACTAGAATCAAGGAACTGCAGATGTTGGAATCTAGAGCATGACACAAAGCGCTGGAGGATTCAGCTGGTCAGGCAGAATCTCTACCTGTGCCTCACAGTGCCAGACACCCGGGTTTGATCATTGGTTGCTTTGGCCACGGCCAATCTGGTCGAAGAACGCTGTGCAAATTAAAGGATTATTGTTAATCCTGACTGATGAAGTGAGGCATGTTATCATCAAAAGGCAGCTGCAATCATTGCTTGGATGGAACTCAGACAATCTTCCACACCATTCAGATAGTTAACGTCCATCAGGAGCTGTCTGTCAAAGCTCGGCGGAACCAAAGCTAAGAAGTGGACCATCATATCCTCAATCACCTTCAAATCCGTCCCATTCTCCAGCGGCTGAGCTCCAGCGGCTGGAGACATAACTGGAGGAACTCAGCGGGTCGTGCAGCATCTGTAGAGGAGATGGATGGACAACGTTTCAGGTCAGGACTGATGGGTTGGGATCAGCCGTCCGAAGGGTCCCGTCATGAAACGTGGCCTGTCCACTCCCTCCACAAACCTGCCCAACCTACTGCGTTCCTCCAGCACTCGCTGTCTCTCGTAGCTGGCGGTTTGTGAGTGCCGCTGACCAGAGGAGCAGCAGGAGCAGCAGCATGGATTGATGGGCTGAATGGCCTGGCTGGGTGCTTCATGCGGGTTGATGCAGAGCAACTTCAGGATGCATCACAGCTTGGTTTGGGAGCAGCTCAATCCAAGACCTGGATTGTAGACGTGGAGTTGTGGACGCAGCCCAGACGATCCCATTGATTCCTTACGTGGCCTCGGCAAGGCCAGCAGCATAATCAAAGACAAGTTGCACCCTGGCCACTCCCTCTTCTCCCCTCCCCATCAGGCAAGAGGTATAGAACTGTGAAAACGTACACCTCCAGATTCAGGGACAGTTTCTTGTCAGCTGTTATCGGGCAACTGAACCATCCTGCCACAAACAGAGAGCAGTCCTGACCACCCATCCACCTCATTGGAGAGCCTCGGTCTATTTTAAATCGGACTTTACATGGCACTAAATGTTATTCACTTTATCATGTATCGGTACACTGTTACAACTCGATTGTAATCACATACAGTCTTTCTACTGACTGGATAGCACGCAACAAAAAGCTTTTCACTCGCCCTCAGTACACGGCCATGGTGGTGCAGCGATAGAGTTGCTGCCTTATAGCATTAACAGAGCAGGAGACCCTGGATCAATCCTGACTACGGGTGCTGTCTGTATGGGGTTTGTACGTTCTCCCCGTGACCACGTGGGTTGTATCCAAGATCTTCATTTTCCTCCCACACCCCAAAGACGTACAGGTATGTAGGTTAATTGGCTTGGTCTATATGTAAATTATCCCTAATGGGTGTATGATAGTGTTAATGTGCAGGGATCGCTGGTCGGTGCGGGCAGTGTTTCCGCACTGTATCTCTAAACTAAACTAAACATGATAATAAACTAAACTAAACAATCAGATGGGGGTCGGTTCAGCACTGGGTGTGGGAAGCGTGTTCTATTGCGTTCACCATTGCATTAGTGGTACGCACTCCCTGCCATAATTTTGATTATTGTTACTGTCAGTCAGTGGAAAGACTATACATGATTATAATCAAGCCGTCCATAGTGTACCTGTGCAGGATTAAAGGGAATAACGTTTAATGCAAGACAAAGTCCAGTAAAGTCCAATTCAAGATGGTCTGAGGATCTCCAATGAGGTAGATGGGAAGTCAGGACCGCTCTCTAGTTGAGGATAGGAAGGTTCAGTCACCTCCTGTCTTCCTGCACCTTGCCTGTATTTAAAGACCACTCGTAAATCTCAGCCTGGGCTCCTGCAATTTCCATACAAAAGGTGGTGGGTGTATGGAACAAGCTGTCAGAGGAGGTGATTGAGGCAGGTGAGACTAGTGTAGTTGGGACATGTTGGCCGGTGTGGACAAGTGAAGCCGAAGGGCCTGTTTCCACACTGTATCACACTATGACTCTCTAGTTACCCCTCTATGTCCTCTGATATATCTGATCCCACCTGGGAGATTTGTCTACCTTCATGCACAATAGTACATTAAGCACCTCTTTGACTGTTACAGACTCTCAAGACACTTCCATTAACTGCCCAAGTTCTTCTGTCCTACAGTCTTTCTCCTCGGTAAATACAGAGGAAAAATACTCATTGAGGACCTTGCCTTCGTCAGTATCTCCACACAGTGGTGACCGCTTTGATTCCTCTCCGAGCAGAGGTGACCACTCTTACTCGTTACTCTTTTTCCATTTATGGGTTTATAAAATCTCTTGGGATTGTCTTTAATATTAACTGCCAGAGCTATCTCCTGTCCCCCTTTTAGCCCTTCTGATTTCCTTTTTTACTTTGCTCCTCGGTTCCCGAAACTCCTCCAAGGATACACTTGATCCTGGCTGCCTATGCGTCATTCATATTCTTGACCAATAGTTCAATTTCTCTCGTCAGCCAAGTTTCTTTACGTTTGGTACACAAAAATGCTGGAGAAACTCAGCGGGTGCAGCTGCATCTATGGAGCGAAGGAAATAGGCAACGTTTCGGGCCAAAACCCTTCTTCAGAAACCCTTTCTTTACGTTTGCCTGTCTTGCCCTTTGCTCCAACAGGAACATGCATATCCTGAGCTTTTGTCAGCACACTTTTAAAAACATCCCACTTGGCTGATGTTCCTTTCCCCTGCGACAACCTGCCCCAATCAATTTGAGTCTCATACCCTCAAATCAGGCCTTACCCCAACTTAGCATTTTGGCTTGTGGACCTGATTTGTCCCTATCCATAACTATCTTAAACAGATAGTTTAGACCACAGAGAACAGTGGTTGCTGGTCCCAAAAGTCTCATCCACAAACACTTCATCCACTTGACTTCCCAATTTGCCAAGACTAGATCAAGTGTTGCCCTCTCACGTGTGGGGCCCCTCTACATATTACCCCCGGAGAAAACTCTCCTGAACACATTTAACAAATTCCAACCCGCCTAAACCTTTCATACTACGACATTCGCAGTCCATGTTTGGAAAATTTAAATACTAGACAACCTTGTTTGAACTGCAGCCATTTGCAGTCTCCTGGCATATGTGTTCTTCTAATTCCCATTGGCTTTTTGGAGCCTCTAATGCACCCTCAACAATCCCCTCAGCTCCACCCATATAGCCTCACTAGATGAACCATTTGCAATGTCACCTTTGACCACTGTTGTGACGCCTTAACCAATAATACGACCCCACCATCCCCCCTAAACTTCCTCTTTTACCTTCACCCCCGTCTCTCCTGAAGCACCTGTACCCCTGTAATATTGAGCTGTCAGTCCTGCCCTTCTCATAACCAAGTTTCAGTAATGACTACAACGTCCCTCTGTGGAATTCTCTGCAGAATTCTCTGCCTCAGAGGGCGGTGGAGGCAGGCTCTCTGGATGCTTTCAAGAGAGCGCTAGATAGGGCTCTTAAAAATAGTGGAGTCAGGGGATATGGGGAGAAGGCAGGAATGGGGGGGGGGGCACTGATTGTGGATGATCAGCCATGATCACATTGAATGGTGGTGCTGGCTCGAAGGGGCGAATGGCCTTCTCCTGCACCTATTGTCTATTGTCTATCATCCCAGTTGCTCGTACCTATCCATGCCCTAAGCTCATCTGCATTACTCGCCGGCCCCTTGCATTAAAATACATGCAGTTTAAACCAACCTTCCTTCCTCGCTCTCTGCCGTCCTCCTGCCAATTCTGTGCTCGAACCTTTCTCTCACCACCGCCCATACCGACCTCTAACCTCTCACCTGCCTCTGTCATGTGAGATCCCACCCCCCCTGCTAATTAGCAAACCTGCCTGCCAGGATGTTGGTCCCCCTCCAGTTAGGACCTTTTCCACATGTCACCACTGCCCCAGTAAAGATCCCAATGGTCCCGAAATCGATATCCCTCTCCCCTGCACCAATTCCTCAGCCACACATTCATCTCCATAATTTTTCTGTTCTTACCCTCATTTGCACGAGGTACTGGAAGCAAACCAACGATAACTATCCTGGAGGCCCTGCTTTTACCTAATCCCCTAAACTCGTGTTGCAGAACTTCCTCCCTTTTCCTACCTATATCGTTTGTACCAACATGCTCAACAACCTTCAGCTGCTCCCCCTCCCTCTTGAGGATGTCATGCAGCCGCTCCGAGACATCTTGGACCCTGGCACCAGGGAGGCAGCAGCACACCATCCTGGCTTCTCGACTGCTGCCGCAGAATCTCCTGTCTATATCCCTAACTCTAAAGTCATCCACCACTATGGTTCTGTCTGCCGTTGTCCATCCCTGCTGAGCCTCAGTGCCAGGGTTGGTGTCACAGCCCTGCCTGCCACAGCTGCTCAACCTTGCTGTGTCGACACCCTAGAGGACATACATGTTTTGAGCCACTGGGGTCACCTGTACTCCATGTTTCATTCCCTTCCTCGTGGTCACCCACCTTCTCTCTTCCTGGACCTTCGGTGTGCCAACCTCGCTCTAGGTCCTGACAAAGAAGCTCTTATTTTCCCCACCCAGATGGTCCTGAGGTCATCCAGCTGCTGCTCCAGTTCCTTAACGTGGTCTTTAAGGAGCTGCACCTGGGCACACTTCCCACTGGTGTGGTCATCAGAGTTACCAGCGGTTTCCCTGACTTCCCACATCCTGCAGGAGGAACACCGCAACAACATCCCTGCCATCATCACTGCAGCTAAACCAATAATTAAATAACAAGACTCTCCCAAAATATTAGATTGAACTTATCCTCTTATCCATCTCTGAGATAGTCTCCCCACGTCAGCTTCCTGAGCCAAACTTGCACACGACCTCCACACAGTGTTACTCCCAATAGGCTGCTCCGCAGCACCTTGCCTTATTTAAAGTTGTTATTCAATCAACCAATTTGGATGCTGCAAGCAGTCCAGTGGTTTGCCTACTCACCTCAACTGCCTTCAGCTGATTGTGCTAAACAGACTCCTTTAAAGCTCTGAAGAAGTCTGAAGAAGGGTTTTGGCCGGAAACGTTGCCTGTCTGCTTCGCTCCATAGATGCTGCTGCACCTGATCAGTTTCTCCAGCATTTTTGTCTACCTCCTTTTAAACTCTCCCGCACTTTTGACACTGACGATGGTGTGCACACACTTTGTGTTAGTGGTGTACATGCTTGGTGGCTGTGATGTACACGTCCTCCTGCAGTGCCCAGTCTCCCATCTCCCCATGGTTGGCACCTTTTCACCTCTCCCCGTCCCACATCCATGACATGAACCCCCTTCCAGATGAGGCAGTGATTCCCAGCCCAGTGTCCACACTGGCCTCACCTTGTCTCCCGGCACTACAGGACACCACCTTCAGTTGTCTCACCAAGATTTAATTCCCAAGCATCTGGTGGTGTTAACTCCTAAACTCTTCTCTCTTGTTTCGAATATTTCTCTCCAGAATTCTCTCTGTATCTCTTCCACCCACCGTGAATATTTACCAGCAATCACCTATGTTCTGAGATGTGGAAGAGATTGGATTACTGGGAGAGAGTGAGGGAGTGGGATGGCAGCATGAGGCAGCATCAACTCGATGGGCCTAATAGTCTCCAGATGGGACCTGGGCCCTCTGGCCTTTAACCTCTCAATCCTGACCCTAATGCATTGAGACCCTTGAGGTTGCACAGGTACCTGTCCTGACCCCTCCCTCCCCCTCCCCCAATAACCTGTGCCCCTCCACCCTCTCCCCCCCTGTCCCCCCACCCCCACCCTGTGCCTCTCCCCCTCTCCAGCACCTTAAACTCCCCCCCCCCCCCCCCCCCTCCACCCACACACCCTGTGGAAGGGGCACGTCTCCTTCAGCAGGTCGGAGCCTGCGTATAGGAACAGAGGCAGAGGTTGGTCCTCATGTCTGCCAAGTGATTGTCCATCGAGGAGAGGACACTGACCAGACACATACTTACCCGGGGTACATGAAACGGTGAGACATACAGATGGGGGAGAGACTGCAGCGGACATCTGCCCCCGTCAATGAACCCAGAGGACACGGGGTTAGGGTTTGGGGGTAAACATGCAGAGGGAGCATCCTCAGCCAGAGGAGAGGAGGTACTGGGTTACACTGGCAGAGGCAGAGAGTGGGGCATTGCCCACCATGTCTACACTCTCACTTCACTCGCTCTGGCATTGAATACTGGGTGTTGAGGAACAGCTCTTAAAGATAGCAGAGTCAAGGGATATGGGGAGAAGGCAGGTACGGGGTCCTGGTTATGGATGATCAGCCATGATCACAGTGAATGGCGGTGCTGGCTCGAAGGGCCGAATGGCCTGCTCCTTGTCTATCAGTGCCCATTGGGCAGTATGGACACAGTGGACCTGATTCCCTGCTCTGTGACCCTGTGATCTGTGCGGTTACTAAATGTTTTTTCTCAAAGGGCCACAAAGTGCTGGAGGTAGTCAACCGGCCAGGCAGCATCTGTGGAGAACCAATCTCATCACTCACTGGGAACTCAGAGAGGGTGACTTCACTTCACAAGTAATATCAGCTCTTCACAAACTTGATCTGAGACTTGCCAATGCCCCGAGTCTGGCAGCGTGCCAGGTGCTCACATACCACACCGTGCCCCTCCCACACCATGCCCCTCCCACACCATGCCCCTCCCACACCATGCCCCTCCCACAATGTGCCCCTCCCCCACACCGTGCCCCCCCCACACACCGTGCCCCTCCCCACACCGTGCCCCTCCCCCCACCCCTCCCACCCTGCCCCCCCACACCGTGCCCCTCCCCCACACCGTGCCCCTCCCACACACCACACACCGTGTGCCCCCACCGTGCCCCTCCCACACCGTGCCCCCCCACAACCGTGCCCCTCCCACCGTGCCCCCCCACCGTCCCCTCCACCGTGCCCCCCCCACACCGTGCCCCTCCCACACCGTGCCCCTCCCCACCCTCCCCTCCCTCCCACCGTGCCCCTCCCACACCGTGCCCCTCCCACACCCGTGCCCCCCCACCTGCCCCTCCCCCACACCATGCCCCTCCCCACCCCCAGTGGCCCCACACCGTGCCCCCCACACCGTGCCCCTGTGCCCCTCCCACACCGTGCCCCTCCCCCACACCGTGCCCCCGTGCCCCCCCACACCGTGCCCCTCCCACACCGTGCCCCTCCCACACCCCCTCCCACACCGTGCCCCTCCCCACACACTGTGCCCCTCCCACCCGTGCCCCCCCCCACCGTGCCCCTACCACACACCGTGCCCCTCCCACACCGTGCCCCTCCCACACACCGTGCCCCCCCCCACCCCACCGTGCCCCTCCACACACCGTGCCCCTCCCCCACCCCTCCACCACCGTGCCCCTCCCCCACACCGTGCCCTCCCCCCCCACACACCGTTCCCCTCCCACACCGTGCCCCCCCCACAAACCCGCCCACCGTGCCCCCCCACCGTGCCCCTCCCACACCGTGCCCCTCCCACACTGTGCCCCTCCCACGCCGTGCCCCTCCCACACCGTGCCCCTCCCACACCGTGCCCCTCCCACACCGTGCCAGCTCTGTACCCGCCTGCCTTCTTGTTCGGTCCCATCGCAAATAACCTCCTGAGGAACGATTGTCCGGTCTGCCCACCCCTCCCACATTGGATGTGACCTGTGTCGCTCCCACTTGCCGCACATGGGAAATGTTCTTTGGCTGTTTTCAGCGTGAAGATCCTACTCCCACACTGTGTGTCTGGGTGCTGCCTTGGTAACCAAGACAACACTGCGGCAGGCATGTAGGATGCGGGAGCGATTCATGCTTCATGCAGGTATTGCCAACAATGCAGAGGAATTGTTGTCGGTCTGTGCGGCAAGTTTGGTGTCGGGGAACATTTCGGCACGAGTGCCTGAGCCACAGGAAGAGGTTGGGCAGGCTGGGACTTTATTACATGGAGTGATGAACCTATAGAGAATCATGAGGGGATTAGATAGAGTGAATACACAGAGTATTTTACTTAGCGTGCGGAAATCAAGAACCAGAGGACATAGGGTCAAAGTGAGGGGGAAAAAATTTAATGGGACCCTGAGGGGAAAAGTTTTCACACAGAGGGTGGTGGGTATATGGTACGAGCTGCCAGAATAGGCAGATGAGGCAGGTACAATAACAACAGTGAAAACATTTAGACAGGTGTATGGAAAGGGATACGAGCCAAGCCCAAACAAATGAGGCTAGTGTAGATGGAGCACGTTGGTGGGTGAAGGGGCTGTTTCTGTGTGTGTTGGTGATCTCCTGTCTCTGGCCACTGGACCTGCACGTGAGGCCAGCAACTTGATGCACCCTGGGCACGACACTGTGTGAACACGCATCTTGTTTACTCCCACAATGAGCCTGCCACACGCGTGTTCATGCGTCATACAGCTGCCTGTGCTCCACAGCAGAATTTGTTAAAAACAGACCATTTAATGAACGATTAAATGCACATGAAACCATTCATGGATGAAATAGCCTGCCGATGGCAGCTTCCCAGAGCCAGGGGTTTATCTGTCTATTGGGTCGGAATTCCAGGCTCTTATTAAATGTTGTGCGAATCTCGGCCCCCAGCCCTCTCTCCCTCCGTCTTCTCCCCATTGCAACCACCTGATAGCTGTAAACAATCTTCCCCAAGTTCCCTCCCAGCCCTGTTACCCTCTGCCCTGTTACCCCTCAGCTCTGTTACCCCCAGCCCTGTTACAGCCCTGTTACTCCCCCCCCCCCAGCCCTGTGACAATAGACAATAGACAATAGGTGCAATAGTAGGCCATTCGGCCCTTCGAGCCAGCACAGCCATTCGTGATCATGGCTGATCATCCACAATCAGTACCCTATTCCTGCCTTTTCCCCATATCCCCTGACTCCACTATCTTTAAGAGCCCGATCTAGCTCTCTCTTGAAAGTAACCAGAGAACTGGCCTTCACCGCCCTCTGAGGCAGAGAATTCCACAGACTCACCACTCTCTGTGCGAAAGAGTTTCCTCATCTCCGTTCTAAATGGCTTACCCGTTATTCTTAAACTGTGGACCCTGGTTCTGGACACCCCCAACATCGGGAACATGTTTCCTGCCTCTAGCATGTCCAAACCCCTTAATAATCTTATATGTTTCAATAAGATCACCTGTTCTGACAGTCCCGCCATCCCGGGAATTAACCTTGTAAATCTACGCTGCTCTCCCTCAATAGCAAGAATGTCCTTCCTCAAATTTGGAGACCAAAACTGCACACAATACTCCAGGTGTGGTCTAACTAGGGCCCTGTACAACTGCAGAAGGACCTCTTTGCTCTTATATTTGAACTCCTCTTGTGATGAAGGCCAACATGCCATTCAGTTTCTTCATTGCCTGCTGTACCTGCATGCTTACTTTCATTGACTGATGAACATGGACCCCGGATCCCGTTGTACTTCCCCTTTTCCCAACTTGACACCATTTAGATAATAATCTGCCTTGCTACCAAAGTGGATAACCTCACATTTATCCACATTAAACTGCATCTCCCATGCATCTGCCCACTCATCCAACTTGTCCAAGTCACCCTGCATTCTCAGAACATCCACATCACAGTTCACACTGCCACCCAATCTGCACATTTGAAAATGTTACTTTGAATCCCTTCATCTAAATCATTGATGTATATGGGGTGGGAGATTGCAAACTTCACGTGGTCTGCCCTGTTTCAACGAATGCAATCAACCTGGCGTGCACAATCAAATACGATCAAATAGAACAAATTGTCCTACAACTTTAGGCTGTGCACGCCATACGCAAAAAGAAGATTGATGTATATTGTAAATAGCTGCGGTCCCAGCACCGAGCCTTGTGGTACCCCACTAGTCACTGCCTGCCATTCTGAAAGGGACCCATTATTCCCCACTCTTTGTTCCCTGCCTGCCAACCAATTTTCTATCCATGTCAGCACTCTACCCCCAATACCATGTGCCCTAATTTTGCCCACTAATCTCTTATGTGGGACCTTATCGAATGCTTTCTGAAAATCCAGGTACACTACATCCACTGGCTCTCCCTTGTCCATTTTCCTAGTTACATCCTCAATAAATTCCAGTAGAGAATTTTCCTAGTTACCTCCCAGCTCTGTTACCCCCAGCCCTGTTACCCCATCCCTGTTACTCCCAGCCCTGTTACTCCCAGCCCTGTTACCCCCATCACTGTTACCCCCCCCGCCCTGTTACCCCCAGCCCTGTTACTCCCAGCCCTGTTACTCCCAGCCCTGTTACCCCCAGCCCTGTTACTCCCAGCCCTGTTACTCCCAGCTCTGTTACCCCCCCATCCCTGTTACCCCCGCCCTGTTACCCCCCAGCCCTGTTACTCCCAGCCCTGTTACTCCCAGCCCTGTTACCCCCAGCCCTGTTACTCCCAGCCCTGTTACCCCCCCAGCCCTGTTACCCCAGCCCTGTTACCCCCAGCCCTGTTACCCCCAGCCCTGTTACTCCCAGCCCTGTTACTCCCAGCTCTGTTACCCCCATCCCTGTTACCCCCAGCCCCTGTTACCCCCAGCCCTGTTACTCCCAGCCCTGTTACCCCCAGCCCTGTTACTCCCAGCCCTGTTACTCCCAGCCCTGTTACCCCCAGCCCTGTTACTCCCAGCCCTGTTACTACCCAGCCCTGTTACCCCCATCCCTGTTACCCCCAGCCCTGTTACCCCCTCCCTGTTACCCCCAGCCCTGTTACTCCCAGCCCTGTTACTCCCTCCCAGCCCTGTTACCCCCAGCCCTGTTTACTCCCAGCCCTGTTACTCCCAGCTCTGTTACCCCATCCCTGTTACCCCCAGCCCTGTTACCCCCAGCCCTGTTACTCCCAGCCCTGTTACTCCCAGCTCTGTTACCCCCATCCCTGTTACCCCCAGCCCTGTTACCCCCGTCCCTGTTACTCCCACCCCCTGTTACCCCCAGCCCTGTTACTCCCCAGCCCTGTTACCCCCAGCCCTGTTACCCCCAGCCCTGTTTACTCCCAGCCCTGTTACTCCCCCATCCCTGTTACTCCCTGTTACCCCCAGCCCTGTTACCCCCCACCCTGTTACCCCCAGCCCTGTTACTCCCAGCCCTGTTACTCCCAGCCCTGTTACCCCCAGCCCTGTTACCCCCAGCCCTGTTACCCCCAGCCCTGTTACCCCCAGCCCTGTTACCCCCAGCCCTGTTACCCCCAGCCCTGTTACCCCCAGCCCTGTTACTCCCAGCCTGTTACCCCCATCCCTGTTACCCCCAGCCCTGTTACCCCCAGCCCTGTTACTCCCAGCCCTGTTACCCCCAGCCCCCTGTTACTCCCAGCCCTGTTACCCCCCCAGCCCTGTTACCCCCAGCCCTGTTACCCCCCAGCCCTGTTACTCCCAGCCCTGTTACCCCCCCAGCCCTGTTACCCCCACATCCATGTTACCCCAGCCCTGTTACCCCCAGCCCTGTTACCCCCAGCCCTGTTACTCCCAGCCCTGTTACCCCCAGCCCTGTTACCCCCAGCCCTGTTACCCCCCCAGCCCTGTTACCCCCAGCCCTGTTACTCCCAGCCCTGTTACTCCCCCAGCCCTGTTACCCCCAGCCCTGTTACCCCCCCAGCCCTGTTACCCCCAGCCCTGTTACTAACTCCCCCAGCCCTGTTACCCCCAGCCCTGTTACCCCCAGCCCTGTTACCCCCCAGCCCTGTTACCCCCGCCCTGTTACTCCCCCCGCCCTGTTACCCCCACCCTGTTACCCTATCCCTGTTACCCCCAGCCCTGTTACCCCCACCCTGTTACCCCACAGCCCTGTTACTCCCAGCCCTGTTACTCCCAGCCCTGTTACCCCCCAGCCCTGTTACCCCCAGCCCTGTTACCCCCAGCCCTGTTACCCCCAGCCCTGTTACTCCCCAGCCCTGTTACCCCCCAGCCCTGTTACCCCCCAGCCCTGTTACCCCCAGCCCCCCCCAGCCCTGTTACCCCCAGCCCTGTTACTCCCAGCCCTGTTACTCCCAGCCCTGTTACCCCCAGCCCTGTTACTCCCAGCCCTGTTACCCCCAGCCCTGTTACCCCCCCAGCCCTGTTACCCCCCAGCCCTGTTACCCCCCCAGCCCTGTTACCCCCACATCCCTGTTACCCCCAGCCCTGTTTAGCCCTGTTTACCCCCAGCCCTGTTACCCCATCCCTGTTACCCCCAGCCCTGTTACCCCCAGCCCTGTTACCCCCATCCCTGTTACCCCCAGCCCTGTTACTCCCAGCCCTGTTACTCCCCAGCCCTGTTACCCCGTCCCTGTTACCCCCAACCCTGTTACCCCCAGCCCTGTTACCCCCCCCCATCCCTGTTACTCCCATCCCTGTTACTCCCAGCCCTGTTACTCCCATCCCTGTTACTCCCATCCCTGTTACCCCCAGCCCTGTTACCCCCCCCATCCCTGTTACCCCATCCCTGTTACTGTTACCCCATCCCTGTTACTCCCATCCCTGTTACCCCCAGCCCTGTTACCCCCCCCAGCCCTGTTACTCCCATCCCTGTTACTCCCATCCCTGTTACTCCCATCCCTGTTACTGTTACTCCAGCCCTGTTACTCCCAGCCCTGTTACCCCCAGCCCTGTTACCCCCAGCCCTGTTACTCCCAGCCCTGTTACTCCCATCCCTGTTACCCCCCCCATCCCTGTTACCCCCAGCCCTGTTACCCGCAGCCATGTTACCCCCCTCATGGCTGATCTATCTTTCCCTCCCAACGCCATTTTCCTGCCTTCTTCCCATAACCCCTGTATCTTGCCTTTGTAAACCAACACCTGCAGTTCCTTGTTTGTACATTTCTGGAGGTGGGGTTATGTTGGGCAGAGGGAGGAGGAATAGAATGGTGTTGTGTGAACAATCTGCCAGTGTGTGTATTTCAGCATTATCCACATTTGACCATAGTGGGTTAGTTAGTGTTGAGGTAGTTTCCACAGTAATTGTGGTTAGGAGCGATAGTTTGATGATTTAATCAGAACTGGAGTGTAATTACTGAGCTCCTGAGAGGGAATATCACAACACATTGATGTAGATACCTGCCTTGGGCGCCTGGTTTGTTTGTTAAGTGCTTGTTTAATCAGTGAAAGGGGAATATTTGCTCAGGAGTAACTGAAGCTCGCCCGGAATTGTCAACCACATCCAGTCGGCCACAAGAGTGGACTGCCCGGCCCCTCTGCTGCTAGCCCATGTTGCTGCTGCACCTTGTTCCTTGGTTCCTCCTCGGTACCTGTTTACCAGCCCTGCGTTAGTGGTTACCGTCGGATCACAGAGGCCAGAGCAGTGAGTGTGGTCAGATTATTGTGTCGAGCATCAATGTCAACAATGCCCATCCTGAGGCTCGGTGGGACCCATCCGAAGGCCCGTTGGTCGGCATAACTGGGAGAGAGCTGGAGACGGCGGATGCAAGGAGCAAGGGCTGGTAGGAGGGTGAACCGGGATAATGCCTCCAGTGCCTTCAGGTAGGCCCCCAGGCACAAAGATGGCTGGGCGAGGAGAGGGATGCCGGTTCCTGGGAACTGCTCCAGCACATCGAGCGCACAGGGCGACTGGGCTTTGGACTTTGGAAATGGATCCAAAAATGGTGGCTCCAGCATATGTAATATATGCAAAATGAATTTCACTTTGCAGTTGCATATGTGATAAATAAAGTTGCATTGAACCATTGACAGGTGGGTACGTGGAGTGTAATCACGGGTGGTCAGACACTGGTCTCTGAGGTCAGAGACTGAATACTGTGGTACGTGTGTGGGATCTGGTGGTGCACACTTTCAAGCTTCTGTACCTTCTGCCAGATGGGAGCCGGGAGAGAAAGGAGTGACCAGGGTGTGAGTGGTCCTTGACCAACAGGCTGCTTTCCCAAGGCAATGTGAAGTGTACAAATCTGATTGAGTTTTATTAATAGAGAATTGGCTTCATGGGAGGAAACAAAGAAAGATGGTGGAAGGCTGTTTTTTGGACCAAAGGCCTGTGATTAGTGGTGTACTTCAGGGAACAGTACTGGGTCCATTGCTGATTAAAGTTGATATCACTGATTTGAATGAAGGAATGATTAGTAAGTTTGCAGATGACAATAAAGTGGATGGTATTGTAGATAGCAAAGAGTTGTCAAAAATGACAGCAGGATGTTGATCAGTTGGTGGAATCGCATTGAACATACATAGTGTGTATGGGTGATCGGTGGTCTGCGTGGACTTGGTGGGCCAAAGCCCCTGTGTCCGTGCTGTACTTCTAAACTAAACTAAAATTGGAGTTGGAGCGATCACTTAGTTTAGTTCGGAGATTCAATGCTGAAACAGGCCTTTTGGCCCATCGAGTCCACGCCGACCAATGATCACCCCGCACACTAACCCTATCCTACACACACTAGGGACAATTTACATTTACACCAAGTCAATTAATCTACAAACCTGTACGTCTTTGGAGTGTGGGAGGAAACCAGAGCACCCGGAGAAAACCCACTTGGTTAGATAGAGCTCTTGGGGCTAGCGGAATCTAGGGGTATGGGAAGAAGACAGGCACGGGTTACTGACTGGGGATGATCAACCATGATCACAATGAATGGCGGTGCTGGCTCGAAGGGCTGAATGGCCTCCCACTGCACCTGTTATCTATGTTTCTATGGTCACAGAGAGAACGTATATACTCTGTACAGACAGCACCAGTAGTCAGGATCGAACCCGGCTCTCTGGCGCTGTGAGGCACCACCACTGCCCGCTGCACCACCACCACTGTGCCACATTTGCAATCTGGAAGCTTTGTTGCAGCCCACCATTTGTTTGTCCTGGAGGGAGCACTTCATTCACTGCTCCCATGGAACAGCCTCCCTTCCCCTCCCACTGACGCAGCAGAACATTTCCACTTTAATTAGTTCTTTTGTTTCTCTGTCCAGCTGCCAACCTGCAAAACTATAGTGGCTGTGACAGCTTTGGCCTGTCCTGATCACAGCCCTTCCCTACTCTCTCCAGCCTCCCTCTCTCTGCAGCCTAAAACCCACTCTGATAAGCAGTCGGGTTTGCAGACACAAAGTGCTGGAGTAACTCGGCGAGCCAGGCAGCATCTCTGGAGGACATGAATAGGTGACGTTTCAAGATTTATAGATTAATTGGCCTCTATAAAATAATTGGCCCCAATGTGTAGGTACTGGTTGCAAAGGTTGAATTGCATAGAACTAGCATGAATGGGTGATTGTTAGTCAGCCTGGTCTTGGTGGGCCAATGGGCTGTTTACATGCTGCATCTCTTAAAAATACAGCGCAGAAACAGGTCCTTCAACCCGCCGAGTCTGCATCAATCACACCGTACACTAGTGCTGTTACACATACCAGGGACAAGTTTACATTTATACTGAAGCCATTTAATCTTAAAACATGGAGTTCTTTGGAGTGAGGGAGAAAACCGGAACATCCGGAGAAAACCCACGCGGTCACGGGAAGAACATACAAATTCCGTACAGACAGCAACAGTAGACGGGATCGAACCTGGGTCTCTGGCGCTGTAAGGCAGCAAGTCTATTGCTATGCCACTGCTGATGCTGCCCTGATTTAGCCAAAGTCCAACCATCCAAACTTGTCATCAAATTCTATTGTTACATTCCCTCTTTCCCAACGTGGGAATTGGGATCAGCATGGGATATGGAATGGGATGGGGAGTGAGGGGGTGGGAAGCAGCTCGAATGGCCTTTGCTGTACACTGGAGAGAAGCTCATCCTGGTTTCTGCTGATGGACCAGGAGGGGCTGCACTTTGCCAGGCGGTCCGTGGGCTGCAGGTTCCTGAGGTCACCCACCCACCCCTGGGTGACCTGCACACCCCAGGGTGTTGATACACGGACCAGCACTAGGACCCTGCAGTCTGTGAAACTGTCAGCAATCCCTACAGCCAACTGCCTGTGTGCTGTTGAATTGATAGACTTAAAGATACAATATGGAACAGGCCCTTCAGCCCACAGCGCCTGTGCTGACCATTCATCATCCGTTCACACTAGTTCTATGTTATCCCATTTTGGGCAGAACCTACACAGTGAATGGCAGGGCTCTGAGGGTTGTAGAGCAGAGGGATCTAGGAGTGCAGGTTCATGGTTCCTTGAAGGTGGAGTCATAGGTAGATCGGGTGGTCAAAAAGGCTTTTGGTACTTTGGCCTTCATCAGTCAGAGTATTGAGTATAGAAATTGGGAGGTCATGGTGCAGTTGTCTAAGATGTTGGTGAGACCGCATTTAGAATATTGTGTTCAGTTCTGGGCACCATGTTATAGGAATTATGTTGGCAAGCTGGAAAGGGTAGAGAGAAGATTTACAAGGATGTTGTCAGAGGGTGTGAGCTATAGGGAGAGGTTGATTAGGCTGGGGCTCTATTCCATGGAGTGCAGGAGGATGAGGGGTGATCTTATGGATGTGTACAAAATCATGAGAGGAATAGATCGGGTATCGGGATGCCCAGAGTAGGTGAATCGAGGACCAGAGAACACATGTTTAAGGTGAAGGGTAAAATAATCTGAGGGGTAACTATTTCACACAAAGGGTGGTGGGTGTATGGAACCAGCTGCCAGAGGAGGTAGATGAGGCAGGGACTATCCCAACATTTCAGAAACAGTTAGACAGGTACATGGATAGGACAGGCTTGAGGGATATGGACCAAACGCAGGCAGGTGGACAAGTTGGGCTGAAGGGCCTGTTTCCACAATGTATCACTCTAAGACTTTCTCATCCATGCCCTACACATTAGGATAATTTGCAATTTTTCCTGAAGCCAATTATAGAAACATAGAAAATAGGTGCAGGAGTAGGCCATTCGGCCCTTCGAGCCTGCACCGCCATTCAATATGGTCATGGCTGATCATCCAACTCGGTATCCTGTACCTGCCTTCTCTCCATACCCCCTGATCCCTTTAGCCGCAAGGGCCACATCTAACCCTCTTAAATATAGTCAATGAACTGGCCTCAACTACCTTCTGTGGCAGAGAATTCCAGAGATTCACCACTCTCTGTGTGAAAAATGTTTTTCTCATCTCGGTCCTGAAAGATTTCCCCCTTATCCTTAAACTGTGACCCCTTGTACTGGACTTCCCCAACATCAGGAACAATCTTCCTGCATCTAGCCTGTCCAACCCCTTAAGAATTCTGTTAGTTTCTATAAGATCCCCCCTCAATCTTCTAAATTCTAGTGAGTACAAGCCGAGTCTATCCAGTCTGTCTTCATATGAAAGTCCTGATATCCCAGGAATCAGTCTGGTGAATGTATCCTACCAACCCGTACGTCTTTGGGACGTGGGAGAAAATCGTAGCACCGGGAGACAACCCACGAGGTCACAGGGAGAACGTACAAACTCCATACAGACATCACCCACGGTCAGGAACTCGTTACTCTGGTGCTGTGAGGCAGCAGCTCTACCCGCTGCATCACGATGCCATCCTCAGCTGCTGTTTTAGAAAGGGAGCTTTAAACATGTTGACTGTGGAAGTTTGATATGGACAGTGTTTTCATGATGAATGGAGGTGGGTGACACAAACACTCGCTGGGCAATATGCTAACAGCAACGCGAGAATGTAGTTGTAATGGGTGTTGGCAGCATGTCCAGTTGTAGACCGTGGTGTTACACTCTCTCCGCCATCTGGTGAAGACTCAACACAAACACCTCCCACTGGGATGCTGACTGCCAGTGCCTGCCATATCCCATCATACTCAAACGCTCAGCTCTCCACTGCCAGGGAGCAGCTGGCTGTTAGCTGGCAATGAAATCATTTAGCAGGAAGTTTACAACTCCGCAGTGGATCTAATCATGAGCATCGCCCTTGGTAATCAGCTCTATCCATAATCCTCAGTGGAAATGCCAGCAGGACTGGCCGCCGATCTGGGAGCAAGCAGACGGAATGCCTTTCCCATTCACAGACTCCTGCATCCAGCCCCAGGGCAACAAGGTGTACGGGCGAGGGGAGGGACGGCGATTCGCTGGTCGATCCAGGCGTCCAAGGGAAGGTGATGGCTATAGGCCCGGCTGCAGCCTGGAGCTCGCCTGGATCTCGCCTGGATCAGGCACCACTCGAAACAAGGACAGGATTCTGAAAATGGCTCCAAAACCTGGCGCCTCTTGCATGCGGGATGAGTGGGGTATTTCTGTACACTTTGCCAATCGGCAATATGCTTCAGTCTGGCAATACTCCATTGGACTGTTTATAAGAAAAAAAAATCACTGCATGTTTGCACTTTGCATGTGACAATAAACGTAGCATTGATCAATGAACCGTTGACACTCAACAGCCATTCATCATCCATCCAGGGGGACAGGGACTTTTCCCACCCACCCCCACCCTATTATCCTACTAGTTCCACTGTTTGTATCCCGTTGTTAGCAGGCTCCACCCTTCCTTGGTCATCTATTGTCAGCACTGATTGATTCTGGTCTTTTCCTTCCGCCAGTTCCCTCCCCCTCTACTTTCAGTCTGAAGAAGGGTTCTGACCCATCCTTTTACTCCAGAGATGCTGCCTGACCTGCTGAGTTACTCCAGTGTCTGTATTTGCTATGACCCAGCACCTGCAATTCCCCCCTGCACATGATGCCAAGAACATCACTTATCTACCTGCACATACCCCTTATCCCTCCAATCCCTGCATCTCCATGTGCCTATTGAAAAATGTCTTAAATGCTACTTTTATATTGTATCTGCCTCAACCACCATAACGTTAGGCTGAGGGGTGATCTTATAGAGGTGTACAAAATCATGAGGAGAATAGATATGAGTCGTTTACCCAGAGTAGGGGAATCATGAACCAGAGGACATGAGAGGGGAAGATTTAATAGAAACCTGAAGGGTAACATTTTCATACAGAGGGTAGTGGGAACATAGAAATAGCTGCCAGAGGAGGTAGTTGAGGAGGTACTATAACAAAATTTAAAATACATTTAGACAAGTGCTCAAAGTGCTGTAGTCACTCACAGATTAGGCAGCATCTCTGGAGAAAAAGGATGGGTGACGTTTCGGTTCGGGACCCTTCTTCAGACTGAACAGTGGGGGACGTGAAAAGACTTTGACAAATCAAAGCCGGCCACAGATGACCTCAGGTAGGGCAATGCCTGGTAAATCCACTGTTTGCTTGGGACAGGTACATGGATGAGGAAAGTTTAGAGGGATTGACAATACGATACAATGGAAGTTTATTTATCCCAGGAGGGACATTTGTCTGCCATCACACATAGAAAGAACAAGATACATGGTTAAAGTGACGAGTAGAAAGGATTGGGGAGGGAGGGGCGTAGTCAGTCTACCCCATGACAGAGGTGGGAGGAGTTGTACAGTTTAGCCACAGGGAAAAAAAGGTCTGAAGAAGGGTCTCGACCCGAAACGTCACCCATTCCTTCTCTCCTGAGATGCTGCCCCTCCCCCACTGCCCCACACCCACTGCCCCCCATACTGCCCCTGCCCTCCCCCACTGCCCCACACCCACTGCCCCACACCCACCCACCCCTCCCCCACTGCCCCCCCATACTGCCACTGCCCCCTCCCCCCTGCCCACACCCACTGTCCCCACATACTGCCCCTCCCCCACTGCCACTGCCCCTGCCCCCACCCACTGCCCCTCTCCCCCACCCCCCCGCACTACCCCCCTACTCCACTGCCCCTCCCCTACTGCCCACACCCACTGTCCCCCATACTGCCCCACACCCACTGCCCCCCCCCACTGCCCCCCTACTGCCCCTCCCCCACTGCCCCCCCATACTGCCACTGCCCCTCCCCTACTGCCCACCCCCACTGTCCCCACATACCCCCCCCCCACTGCCCCCTCTTCCACTGTCCCCTCCACCACTGCCCCCTCCCAGAGTGCCGCTCCCCACTGTCTCTCCCCCACTGCCCCTCCCCAGTCCCTCCATTCCTTATTCCCATCCTATGTCTATCTCTCTTTCTGTCTCTCTCTCTCTCGCTCTCTCTCTCTCTCTCTCTCTTTCTCTCTCTCTCCATATCCCATCCCCCTCTATTCCATCCCTCCTTCCCATCCTATATCTGTCTCTCTCTCTCTATATATATATATATATATATCCCTCATCCTGTCCCTCTTGCAGCCCCATCATTTGCTCCTTCCTGCACCCCTCCCCCTCCCCATGGGATGTTGGGAGCACCACATGTTCCCGCACGGTTTGGGATCTCCAGGAGTGTTTGAGCCGAGGACGTATTATCTCCGGCTCACGCGGATCAGTGCAGCCGCTTTGTGTCTCATCAGACGCAGAAATCATCTTTGTACCAATTGGTTGGGAATTGACTGGAACTAATGTGCAGCTTGCTGATAAGTTGTGAGTGTTTCCATGGAGACATCTTAGCTCTTGGTAATTTTTCCACATAAGCAGATGCCACGAATATTTCCTTTAGAATATTCTCCCTAAATCTGCTTTGAAGCTCTGTGATTTGAGGTGAAGCTCCACAGATGAAGACTCACTTCTTGTGACACAGCATAACGTTCGACTGAGGAAGCAAATCCCTCCGGGTGTGGAAACCGCAGATCTGTGCAGGCTGGAGATGCCCACTGTTCAGCACCAGGGGACAGGTCACAGCTCAGCCCATTCACCCCAGTCACAGGCAGGGAGAGGCACTCACATACCAGGGGCTGTGAGGGTGAGGGTGAGGCAAATGGGGAGGGAAGAGCAGGGCGGGGGGTTCATCATTGGCTGGGAGGTAGGGACGACAATGTTATAAAGGAAGATAGACACAAAGTGCTGGAGTAATTCTGCAGAACAGGCGGCAACTCTAGATAGAAGGAATGAGTGATGTTTTGGGTTGAGACCCTTCTTCGGACTGAGAGTCAGGGGAGAGGGAGACACAGAGATATGGAAGCGTAAGGTGTGATCACCTCCGGGTGGTCCACCTAAACCTACCTGATCTCCCGTTTGCAAAACACTTCAACTCCCCCTCCCATTCCTACACTGACCTTTCTGTCCTGGGCCTCCTCCACTGTCAGAGTGAGGCCCAATGCAATTACAATATCTCATATTTCCCTAGGCAGCTTACACTCCAGCGGTATCTAACTTCAAGTAACCCTTGCTTTCCCTCTCTCTCCATCCCTCCCCCATCCTTGTCCTCCAACCAGTCTGACTGTCCTCCTGATTAAATGTTATCTTTGTATGCTTCATTGTCAACTTCCCCTAGCTATCAATTATCTACTCTTCATTTTCCTTGAACTTTGTCCCCTTTGATGTCTCATTTTCACACCTTAACTTCTATCTCTCTGTGTCTGTGTCTCCCTCTTCCCCGACACTCAGTCTGAAGAATGGTCTCAACCCGAAACGTCACCCATTCCTTCCATCCAGAGTCACTCCAGCATTTTGTGTCTATCTTCAGTGTAAACCAGCTTCTGCCGTTCCTTCCAACACGAAAAGGAATGGGTGACATTTTGGGTCAAGCCCCTTCTCCCTCTAATGAATTCTATAAGGATCCTATAAAGGATTATTTGGAAGGGGTTTACTCCAGTGACTAAGCCAGTGTTTGCTGCCCAACACTGAGGTTGCCCTGGGAAGGGGGGCTTCACTGGGCTGGAGGGCCATTGTAACGGAGGGGGGGGAACCCACACCCCCATCTCATGTGATCACCTGAGGCTGACGGAGGTTGTTTGTGGAATTTAGTTCCCCCAGGTGCTGCTGGGATTCAAACCCTTGCCTCCAGGTGACTAGGGAGAGGAGATTAGTTTAACTTGGCTTCATGCTTTGCACGGATAACATTGTGGGTCGAAGGGCCTCTTCCTGTGCTGTATGGTGGAGGTTGTCTACATGGACCACATGTCACCACAGCCCAGAACCCGATGCCACACAGGGAAATGGTACAATGGTACAGCGGGGAGAGACACTGCCTCACACGCCAGAGACCCGGGTTTGATCCTGACATCAGGTGCTATCTATGTGGAGTTTCCATGTTCTCCCTGTGACCTCCGCATAACCCAGCTTCCTCCAACATCAAGACACGTATGGGTTTGTGGGTTCATTGGCTTCTGTAAATTGCCCCTAGTGCGTCAGTGAAGTGTAAAATTCAAGGGCAGTTAGTGGGAATGGGGGGGGGGGGGGGGGGGGGGGGGGGGGGGGGGGGAATTAACGGAGAGATGAAATGGTGTGGGAGCTGGTGTGGGCTAGATGGGCCAAATAGCCTCCTGCACCGTTGAGGGAGTTTTCACCGCTGGGCAGCGCAGGAAGTATTCTCACTGACTGAGGCAGCTGGAACTATGGCCCGGGATCGAGGGGGGGGGGGGGGGACTTTTAAATGAAACCCAAAGAGTGGCACCAGTTGAAGTAGTGAAGGAATGGAGAGGGTGATGTGGGATTAACTGCGGTGGTGCCGAGTTAGATGTCATCCTGGATAATTCACCATCAACCTGTGATATTTATTGTGAAGTGATTTCACTTGCTTTGGAATCACCCACTGATTCCCAGATTGTCCTGATGGACCTTTCACTGCTCCTCCCATTCAGCCCTGCACTTGCTGCTAGCCCCTGCTTCCCCCTCAATCCTTGTATGCACACACACACACACACACAGCACACCACACACTCCCTGCCCACACCACACACTCCCTCACAAACACACACACACACACACTCCTTCACAAACACACACACACACACACACTAACACACACATTTCACCAGGCATACACATCCCACAGGCACACACAAACCACACACACACCACACACCACACATGCACATCTGTACCACAAACATACACCACACACACGCCAGACTCACACACATACATACACTCAGACACAATCACTCACACACACATTAGACGTCCATACACCACCGACACACACACGCACATACAATATACACACACACAAGCACCACAAACACACATCCACACACACACCAGACACACACCAGACACACACTCACACACACAGACACACACACACACAGACACACACACAAGTCACACACACACACACTCACACATACCAGACACCACACACACACACACACACACACACCACACACAGACACGCACACAGACACCACACACACACACACACCTCAGACACACACACAATCACACACCCACACACATCAGACACACACACACACTCAGACACACACACACACAATCACACACCCACACACACCACAGACACACACAGGCACTCATACAACACACTCATACCACAGACATACACACTGACACATACACACTCGCTCAGACAATGCACGGAGACATACGTGCACATCCATGCAAATTCACAGAACACACACACACATGCACATGCGCACACAAGCGCGCACAGGATCGATCATGCAGCCATGTATACACAGACCACACAGAACACTCACACATGTAAACACAGGCACAAAAACATTGCACGCACACACAAACGCACACATGCATACACACACATGCACACACACACACACATGCACACACACACATGCACACACACCCATGTACATACAAACACACATGTAGACACACACATGCATACACACACATGCACATCCATGTACATACAAACACACATGTCGACACACACACATTCATACACACACATGCACAAACTCATGCATGCATGCATGCATGCATTCACACCTATGCACACACACATGGAGACACAAACATGCGCACACATGCGCACACACACATGCACACCCATGCACATACACATACAAATGTAAACACATGCACACACATGTGCACAGATGCATGCGCACACACGCACATGTGCACAAACATTCATGCATACTTCCATGCACATGCACACATATGCACACACACACACACGCAGACACACATACGTGCACACATGCATACACGCACATGCATACACACACATGAACACATACACATGTACATGCACATACATGCACAAGCATACACACATGCACACTCACGTGCACACACAAATGCACACCTGTGCACACACACACACATAAATGCACACACACATACACGTGCACACACACAATGGACACACAGAGAGACACAGGAGTGCACAGCCACATTGCCACTACCAATGATCATGCTCAGCCTGCATGGGCTAATGTCTCCTGATGTGGAGATGACTGCCCTCTCCTTATGATTCAAAGCTGATCTTTGACAGCAGCTCCACAAATTAATCCACGTTGTTCAAGAAAGTGACAATAGGCAGAGGCCTCACAGGTTAAATATTCCACTGAATATTACTGATGCTAACAAGCCCATAAATATCGAGTGACTTGCTGTCCACAGAAGCCTTGCCTGGCAAATCCCAGCAGTCACTGCAACAGAACATGAGAGACAATTTCTGCAGGAAGATCGCACAACTACTAATGAGATAAACAGCCCATCATCAAGTTGCATGTTTGATAAATGGCAGCATTGCCCAAGGGCTAGGCCAGTGGTGACTCCAGAATGGCCAGAGGGGCACACACAGGGGCAACACTGGGCTATTGCCCCACCCTATCAGCTACAGACTGATGGGAGGAGACTCTGCCCTCTGCCACAGAGTTGGGGCTTGATGCCGGCATTATAATGTTCAGGGGGAGGGGGCAGGGCAGTGGAAGGTGGGAAGGGTGGGGAGGGTTGTGTGGGAGGGGATGTGGAGGGAGAGGACAGCGGTAGGTGGGGGAGGGGGGGTGAGGAGGGTGTGGTGGAGCGGCAGAGTGTTTTGAGAGGCTAGTTATGGAATGCATTAAATCCAGTCTACCCAGCAGCCTTGCCCCACTGCCGTCACCCACCACCACAACGGATGTTGCATTGCCCTGTCTCTACACTCATCCCTGGAACACCTGGGTAAGAGAGGCCTCTACGTCAGACTCCTATTGACAGTTCTGCTTTAACACCATTATCCCATCCAAGCTCATCGCCAAACTCACGGGACTTGAAGTCAGCACTCATCTCTGCAACTGGATCCTCGACTTCCTGACCAACAGACCCCAATCAGTGAGGATATGGGACAAATCATCCTCCACAATAATCCTCAACACTGGTGCTCCACAAGGATGCGTTCTCAGCCCCCTTCTTCACTCCTTGTACACCCACGACTGTACAGCCATGTACAAACCCAATTAAATGTACAAATTCACAAACGACACCACCATTGGGCCAGATATGAAATAGTGATGAGACGGAGTACAGGAAGGGGATCGAGAACCTCATGTCCAGGTTTTGAGACAACAACCTTCCTCTCAACGTCAGCAAGACAAAGGAGATAATGATGGACTTCAGGAAGAGGTGCAGTACACGTACCCCAGTTTACATTGACGGCACCAAAGTAGAGATGGTTGAAGACTTCTAATTCCGAAGAGTCAATATCACCAACAACTTCTCCTGGACCACCCTTCTTGAATCAATGACCAAGAAATCACACCAACAGCTCTACTTCTTTAGAAGGCTTCGGAGGTTTGGCATGTTCCCAACAACTCTCACCAACCTGTACAGATGCACCATAGGTGTCTTCCAGCCTTCTCTCCAGAGATGCTTCCTGTCTTGTTCAGTTACTCTAGCTTTTTGTGTCTTGTCAGGATGCATCACAGCTTAGTGGACAATCCTTAACAGTCTCAAGAAGGGTTTCGGCCCAAAACGTTGCCTATTTCCTTCGCTCCATAGATGCTGCCTCACCCGCTGAGTTTCACCAGCACTTTTGTCTACCTGCATCACAACTTAGTTTGGGAACAGCTCCATCCAAGACAGCAGGAAAATGCAGTGAATTGTGGACTCAGCCCAGACCATCACACAAACCAGCCTCCATTCCATTGATAGACACAAAGAGCTGGAGCAACTCAGCTGGACAGGCAGCATCTCTGGAGAGAAGGAATGGGTGACTTTTTGGGTCGAGACCCTTCTTCAGACTGTTAAGGATATGGGGAAAATGAGAGATATAGGCGATTGTATAGAGAGATAAAAAACAATGAATGAAAGATATGCAAAAAAGTAATGATGATAAAGGAGCTGTGGGTGGGGGGGAGGGGAGATAGAGAGAGAATGCTGGGCTACCTGAAGTGAGAGAAATCAATATTCATACCACTGGGCTGTAAGCTGCCCAAGCATGATATGAGATGCCGTTCCTCCAATTTGTATTTAACCTCACTCTGACAATGGAGTAGACTTCTGCTTAACCTGAAAGGACAGAGTCGAGGGAGGAAGTATAGCGTAGGTGTTGTATCTTCTGCGGTTGCAGGGGAAGGTACCTGGGGAAGGGATGGTTTGGGTGGGAAGGGATGAGTTAACTGGGGAGTTGCAGAGGGAACGGTCTCTGCGGAAGGCAGAAAGGGGATGGAGATGGGAAAATGGGGCAGGGGGAGCAAGGGCGGAGCTGCGGTGTACTGAGGAGACACGAGTGAGGGCCTCAATTACGATGGGAGAGGGGCACCACCCGTTCCCTAAAGAATGAGGACATCTCGGATGTTCTAGTATGGAGCACCTCATCTTGGGCACAGATGCGGTGTAGACGGAGGAATTGGGAGTAGGGGATAGAGTCTTTGCAGGAAGCAGGGTGGGAAGAAGTGTAGTCGAGATAGTTGTGGGAGTCAGTGGGTTTGTGATAAACATTAGTCTATTTCTTGTGATGGAGACTGTGAGATCAAGAAAGGGGAGGGAGGTGTCAGAGATTTGAATGCAGGATGAAAATTGGTGGCGAAGTTGATGAAGTCCATGAGTTCGGCATGGGCGCAAGAGGTAGCACCGATGCAGTCGTTAAAGTAACGGAGATAGAGTTCAGGGATAGGGCCAGTGTACACCTGGAACAGAGATTGTTCACCGTACTCTACAAAGAGGCAGGCGTAGCTGGGGCCGTAGTTGTTGAGGGTGAGGACCAGCTCTAGGTGGAGTAGAGAGTTGGTAGAGGAAAATTGGATGATTCTAGTCGAGAAAGAAAGGGAGGGCTTTAAGGCCTTACTGGTGGGGGATGGAGGTGTCGAGTGACTGAACGTAAAGATGAGGGAGTGGGGGCTCGGAAAGCGGAAGTCTAAAGAGACAAAGGACATGTGAGGTGTCTTGGACATAGGTCGGGAGAGATTGGACCAAGGGGGCTAAGATGGAGTCGAGGTACATGGAAATCACTTCCATTGACTGCATTTATACCTGACGCAGCATAATCAAGGATGAGCAGCTCCCTGGCCATCCCCTCTTCTCCCCTCTCCCATCAGGCAAGTGAAAACACACACCTACAGATTCAGGGACAGTTTTTTGCCAGCTGTTACCAGGCAACTGAATCATCCTACCACAACCAGAGAGAAATGCTGAACTACAATCTACCTCTTTGATGGCCCTCGGACTATTCTTGATCGGACTTTGCTGGCTTTGCCTTGCACTAAATGTTACTCCTTTATTATGTATCTGTACACTGTAAATGTCTCAGTACACGTGATGATAATCTGAACTGAACGAGGAAGATGGAGGAGGGGGTGTGGGAGGGGGGCAGTGGGGGGGGGGAGGGGGGTGGAAGGGGGGGAGGGGGGAAGTGGAAGGTGGGGGGGGTGGGAGGGGGGGTGTTTGAGGGGGGAGGGTGGGGATTGGTGTTGGAGGGAGTGGGGTGGGGTGGGTTGTGGGAGGGGATGGGGTGAAAGTGGGGAGAGGGTGTGGGTGGGGGTAGAGACGGAGAGGGTGTGGGAGGGGATATTGAAGGGGGTGAGTTGAAGGTGGGTAGGGGATGGGGAGAGTATGGAGGAAGGGTGGGGTGGGGAGGGGTGGGAAGGTGTGGAGGAGGGGGGGTGGGGAGGGGTGAGGAGGCGGTTGGGGAGGGTATGGAGGCCGTGGGGGAGGGGTGATGAGGGGTGGGGAGGGGTGAGGAGGGGGGGTTGGGGAGGGTGGGGATGGTATGCAGGGGGGGGGTGGGGAGGGGCTGGGAGGTTTGGGAGAGGGATCCCTCCAACACCCCAGCTCTGGACTGTCGAGATCGATCACAAACCCCAATAACAACAGGAGAGTCGCTAGGTCACCGAGCTGTACAGCACGGAAATAGGCCCTTCGGCCCATCTTGGCCGTGTCTATCATGCTGGCACAGTGGGCTAGTCCCAATTGCTTTTTTGTACCCATTTCCCTCTGACCCTCCCTGTCCAGGTACCAGTGTGAGTGTCTCTGGAAGCTTGTTATTGACTCTGCTCTGAGGCTCTGCTGCCTTGGTCATGAGAGCTCAGTGTCACAGCCACATTGACCCATGGTGCGGGTCTGCCCTATGAAGGAAGGCTCTGCAACTCAGTGCACAAAAGCATGAGGGGAATAGATCGGGTAGACGCACAGAGTCTCATGCCCAGAGTAGGGGAATCGAGAACCAGAGGACATAGGTTTAAGGTGAAGCGGGGAAAGAATTAATAGGGAACGGATGGGCAATATTTTCACACAAAGGCTTGTGGGTGCATGGTGGAGGCGTAGTTTCTGTAGGGAATAGTTGGGCACGTACTATCGCAAACTTTAAGAAACAGTTGGACAGGCACATGGATAGGACAGGTTAGAGAGATATGGATCAAACGCAGGCAGGTTGGACTAATGTACTGTAGATGGGACGTTGGCCGGTGTGGGCAAGTTGGGCCAAGGGGCCTGTTTCCACACTGTATGATACTGTGACTCTAACACAGATACTGATTACCTGAGTGAATCCGACAGCCTCTGTCTTCATGGTGAGTTGTTCCTCCATCCACCTGGTCTAGACAATCCATATTCCCCCCCCCCCCCCCCCCCCCCCCCACCTCCTCACGGTACAGCGAGCCGATACTCACCACCTAGTGCCCTGCTCCCTCTGTGTGCCCATCCCACTCCCCTCCCCGCTGCCTGTTCCTGTGTCAGCCTCCGCATTCCTGCAGGACACGGAGTCTGGCAGATCCGCTTGTAACCAGCTCCTCCTGACATCCCACGGCAACCCAGCTCTTTAATTAAACACAATAAACTCTCCTCTCTCATGCCCCAGAAACTTGTACAGCAGTGTTTCTGGAAGAACAGTGTGTCTCGCATGTTCTGGGCCGGCTCAGGGGAAGCAGGAAATAACTCCGGGTTCTGATCCTTCCTTCTGTGTTCACTTGCTCTGTAACTGTAATGCTGCAAAACCACAGCCTGTGCCAGCAAGCAGGGGCCCATGAGCACCCGCCAAGAACAAGGGGACCATTGGACAGGGTGGAGGGCCGTCGAGAGCGAGGGGGGCCGTCAGGAGCAAGGGGGGCTGGCCTTGCTAGAGATGCCCAGGACTGATCCACCCATCAGAGGGAAGCCAGGCTGAGAGTCAAAGGTTCCTGGACCCTCCTCACTTTCAGGTGAAGGATTGATAAGGGCAGGGTGAAAGGCCTTGTCAGCCCAGGGACATTTGCTCGACACAGCTCCGAGTCTGTTACAGAATCACAGAGTGATACAGCATGAAGCAGGCCCTTTGACCCAACTTGCCCACTTCAGCCAACATGTCCCAACCACACTAGTCCCACCTGCTCACATTTGGTCCATATCCCTCCAAACCCGTCCTATCCATGTGCCTGTCATAGAAACATAGAAACATAGAAATTAGGTGCAGGAGTAGGCCATTCGACCCTTCAAGCCTGCACCGCCATTCAATATGATCATGGCTGATCATCCAAATCAGTATCCCGTACCTGCCTTCTCTCCATACCCCTTGATGCCTTTAGCCACAAGGGCCACATCTAACTCCCTCTTAAATATAGCCAATGAACTGGCCTCAACTACCTTCTGTGGCAGAGAGTTCCAGAGATTCACCACTCTCTGTGTGAAAAAAGTTTTTCTCATCTCGGTCCTAAAGGATTTCCCCTCTATTCTTAAGCTGTGACCCCTTGTCCTGGAATTCCCCAACATCGGGAACAATCTTCCTGCATCCAGCCTGTCCAACCCCTTAAGAATTTTGTAAGTTTCTATAAGATCCCCCCTCAATCTCCTAAATTCTAGCGAGTACAAGCCGAGTCAATCCAGTCTTTCTTCATATGAAAGTCCTGTCTATCTGTTCATTAAACGTTGGGATAGTCCCTGCCTCAATTACCTTTAAGAACCAATGCACCTGCATTCCTGGATCCCTCTGCTCTACAACACAGAGCCTGTGTAGGTCCTGCCCATGCTTGGCTTCCCATGTAGAAGGTTCAGATGCCCACAAAGTCTAACGGCAACTTAATGTCTGCACTTTAGATCAATCTCACACATGGAAGGCAGTTGCTAATCCATCCTCACTGCCTGTCACAGCTGCCCTAGTAGTTCGTTCACCATGAACCCTGTCCACAACCAATTTGGATGAGTGGGTGATGGGACTGAGGTGGGGTGAGACAGGGACTGGAGTAGAGGGGGTCCCTGGGACCCTAGCATCTACTGAGAATGGTCCTGCCCTGGTTTAACTTGCCAAAGTGCAGCAGTTCTCACTTTTGTCAAATCCCATCGGCCCTATTCCATGCACCAGCTCCCTAGTTCACATGGATCCTGTGCTAATGTTACAAACCTTCCTTCAATAGACAATAGACAATAGGTGCAAGAGTAGCCAGCATTGCCATTCACTGTGATCATGGCTGATCATCCACAATCATTACCCCGTTCCTGCCTTCTCCCCTATCTTTAAGAGCTCTATCTAACTCTCTGTTGAAAGCATCCATAGAATTGGCCTCCACTGCCGTCTGAGGCAGAGAATTCCACAGATTCACAACTCTGACTGAAAACATTGTTCCTCGTCTCAGTTCTAAATGGCCTACCCCTTATTCTTAAACTGTGGCCCCTCATTCTGGACTCCCCCAACATCGGGAACATGTTTCCTGCCTTTAGTGTGTCCAATCAATCAATCAATCAGTCAATCAGGTTTATTCTTTACACACACAAAACACAATTCTCTGTACAAGAACTGTTCCAGAGCCGCTGTCTGAAAAATATCTCTGAGAATAGCTAAGGACAAACTACACCCCCTCCACACACACCTGGATCTCCTGCCATCAGGCAAGAGATACCGTAGCATCAAAGCCCGGACTACCAGGCTGCTAAACAGGCTGTGAGGCTGCTAAACAGTCACTCCACCTGATTCTGCTACTTTGCACTGACATTTTAATAACTCAAATCAGCTGCCGTGGACATTTTAAGGACTGTTTTTACTGGATTTTAATGTTGTTGTTTTAACTGCTTTTAATTATTCATACTGTTTCATCCGGGACTGGATTTTTTTTACTGTTATTATGTGTGAAATGTTTAAGTTTTATGTGCGATGCTCCGGTATACCCTGGGAAAGGTCTTCTCATTTTGCACTGTACAACTGTTGCTTTGCAAGATGACAATAAAGGTTGATTGATTGATTGATTGATTGATTGATTGATTGATTGATTGATTGGTTGGTTGGTTGGTTGGTTGGTTGGTTGGTTGGTTGGTTGGTTGATTGTTGAAAGAGCAGTGAAATGAATTTGCCAGCAGCGGTACAATCAAAAAGAACGCACAATACGCAATAAAATTTAACACAAACATCCACCACAGCATTCATCGCTGTGGTGGAAGGCACAAAGTTTTGTCAGTCCTCCTCCATTTTACCCCGTAGTCGGGGCCATGAATCTCTGCATTTTCCGCTGCGGACGGCCAGATGTACAGGCCCTCTCGCCTGGAAGGAAAAGTCCCGAATCGGTGCTTCCTTACCGCGGCTTCAGGATGTTGTAGGCCGCAGGCCGGCGGTCGGAGCTCTTCTCCAGGGATCCCCGACGAGGGATCCCGCTCTCCGGATGGTAAGTCCACACTGCGCCCGCGGCTAGAAGCTTTGCAGACATTCAAGATGTTAATCCCTTAATAATCTTATATGTTTCAAGAAGATACCCTCTCATCCTTCTAAATTCCAGTGTATATAAGCCCAGTCGCTCCATTCTATCAACAAAAGATAGTCCTGCCATCCCGGGAATTAACCTCGTGAACCTACACTGCACTCCCTCAATAGCAAGATTGTCCTTCCTCAAATTTGGAGATCAAAACTGCACACAATACTCCAGGTGTGGTCTCACTAGGGTCCTGTACAACTGCAGAAGGACCTTTTTGCTCCTATACACAATTCCTCTTGAAGGCCAACATTGTATTGTATTGTATATCTTTATTGTCATTTCCTGAGTATTCACATACCCAGAGGAAACAAAAAAACGTTGCTCAACCAGTGTCCATTCAGTGTGCATTAAAAATAAATAGAAATAAAAATACATATATCATGAACAAATTTAACACTCTACTAAACATTCAACAGGCGTTCTGATCGGCAGCGGCACGACAGTGGCTCTGCTGCAGTGTGTCCAGGTTGGTGGTTGGTGCGCGATACTTTGGCAGGGGGCAAAGTCCGTTTATCAGTCTTATAGCCTGTGGGAAGAAGCTGAGGAGCATCCTGCTGGTTTTGCAGCTAATGCTCCTGTACCTCTTCCCAGATGGCAGGATGGAGAATATGTGATGCGATGGGTGGTAGGGGTCTTTGATGATGGAGATGGCTCTGCTGATACATCTCTTCCTGTATATGTCCAGCAGGAAAGGGAGTGGAGCACCAATAATCCTGCTGGCGGTCTTCACAATCCTGTCTAGATGGTGCCGTTCGTACGCCTTGCAGCTCCCGAACCAGGAAGTGATGCCGTAGGTCAGTGTGCTCTCGATTGTCCCCCTATAAAAAGTCCGTAGGTGTGTAGTGGGGAGACCTGCTTTACGTAGTCTTCGGAGAGGGTGTAGTCGCTGCTGGGCTCTCTTGACCAGTGCTGTGGTGTTGGCCGTGGACGTCAGGTCATCTGACAGGTGTAGTCCTAGGAACTTCACGCTGCTGACCCTTTCCACATCAGCTCCATCGATGTGCAGAGGTGTATGGTGTTGTTTCCCCGCCCTCCTGAAGTCAACCACCATCTCCTTAGTTTTTCCCACGTTGAGAATGAGGTTGTGGGATTTGCACCAACCTGTGAGCAGCTCCACCTCCATCCTGTACGCCGATTCATCATTGTCACTGATGAGACCCACCACTGTTGTGTCATCAGCGAACTTGTTGATGAAGTTGTTATTGAGTCTAGCAGTACAGTCATGTGTCAGCAGACTAAACAGCAGGGGGCTTAGGACACAGCCTTGGGGTGAGCCAGTGCTCACTGCTATGGTTTTGATGTACATGCCATTCACTTTCTTCACTGCCTGCTGTACCTGCGTGTTTCCTTTCAGTGACTGATGAACAAGGACCCCCAGATCCCGTTGTACTTCCCCTTTTCCCAACGGCACCATTCAGATAATAATTTGCCTTCCTGTACTGCCACCAAAGGTGATAATCTCACATTTATCCACATTAATCTGCATCTGCCCACTCACCCAACCTGTCCAAGTCACCCTGCATCCTCATAGCATCCTCCTCACAGTTCACGCTGTACACCTAGCTTTGTGTCATCTGCAAATTTGCTAATGTTACTTTTAATCCCTTCATCTAAATCATTAATGTATATTGTAAATAGCTGCGGTCCCAGCACCGAGCCTTGCAGCATCCCACTAGTCACTGCCTGCCATTCTGAAAGGGACCCGTTGATCCCTACTCTTTGTTTCCTGTCTGCCAACCAATTTTCTATCCATGTCAGTACTCAACCCCCAATACCATGTACTCTAATTTAGCCCACTAATCTCCTATGTGGGACCTAGTCAAAGACTTTCTGAAAGTCCAGGTACACTACATCCACTGGCTCTCCCTTGTCCATTTTCCAAGTTACATCCTCAAAAAATCCAAGACGATTAGTCAAGCATGATTTCCCCTTTGTAAATCCCTGCTGACTCGACCGATCCTGTTATTGTTATCCAAATGTGCCGCTATTTCATCTTTTATAATTGAATCGAGCATCTTCCCCACCACCGATATCAGGCTAACTGGTCTATAATTCCCTGTTTTTTCTCCCCCTCCTTTTGGGATAACATTAGCTACTCTCCAATCCACAGGAACTGATCCTGAATCTATAGAACTTTGGAAAATGATCACCAATGCGTCCACAATTTCTAGAGCCACTTCCTTAAGTACCCTGGGATGCAGACCATCAGGCCCTGGAGATTTATTAGCTTTCAATCCCATCAGTCTATCCAACACCATTTCCTGCCTAATGTGGATTTCCTTCAGTTCCTCCGTCAGCCCAAATCCTCTGACCAATTGATTGGTTCTTCCTTAGTGAAGATAGATCCAAAGTACCTATTCAACTCGTCTGACATTTCCTTATTCCCCATATAAATTCACCTGTTTCAGTCCTCAAGGGTCCAACTTTGGTCTTAACTAATTCTTTCCTCTTCACATACCGAAAGAAGCTTTTACTATCCGCCTTTATATTCTTGGCTAGCTTACCTTCGCACCTCATCTATTCTCCCTGTATTGCCTTTTTAGTTATCCTCTGTTGTTCTTTAAAAGTTTCCCAATCCTCTGGCTTCCCGCTCATCTTTGCTATGTTATACTTCTGTTTTTTAATACTGTCCTTGACTTCCCTTGTCAGCCACGGTGGTCTCTTAATCCCCTTAGAATCTTTCTTCCTCTTTGGAATGAACTGATCCTGCACCTTCTGTATTATTCCCAGAAATACCTGCCATTGTTGTTCCACTGTCATCCCTGGTAGTGTATCTTTCCAGTCAACTTTGGCCAGCTCCTCCCGCATGGCTCCATAGTCCCCTTTGCTCAACTGTAATATGGACCCTTCTTCCTCTCAGATTATAGATTAAAACATCATATTATGGTCACTACCTTCTAATGGCTCCTTTACCTCGAGTTCCCTTATCACTCATCTTGCTGACTTACTACAGCATTTTATGTTTGTATTTGGTGTAAAACAGCATCTGCATTTTCTTCCTTCACAACCTATGGACAATGTTCACTACATTGCCACCCCAAATGTTCATGTACATAACAACTGGCAGTGGAGCCAGCATTGACCCCCGTGTCACACCACTGGGCCCAGGTGTCCAGTCTGAATCTCACCACTCCACTACCCCTCTCTCAACTACTCTCTAGATTCTCTGTCACCTAACCTTCCATGCCCAGCCAACCATGTCACCAGCCTTGCCATCGCCATACAGACAATATCTGTTGTCCTTCCCTCATCAATCCTGTCGTCTGCTCAGAAAACAAATTGCTGAGACACAATTCCCCACGCACAAAGCCATGCCGACTCTCCCGAATCAGTCCGTGTCTTTCCACATGCCAGTGGATCCTATCCCTCAGGCTCCCCTCCAATAACTTCCACACCACTGGTGCCCGGCTCACTGGCCTCTCCTTCCCAGGCCTCTCCTTGCAGCCGTTCTTAAAGAAAGACACAACATTAGCCACCCACCAGTATCCCAGCACATCCCCTCTGGGTGAAGGCGATGCAAATATCTGCCAGCTTTCCTGCAGTTTCTTGCGAACATCACTGTTGATTTATCCATCTCAATATCTTCCACAACATTACTCTTCCATTTCTGTAATTCCTTAGTCTCCATGATCTACCCCTCAGTAAAACAGATGGGAAGTATTCATTTAACACTCTTCCAATCCTGTCTGGCCACACATATACTACACGTCGATCCCTAAGAATCCCTTTGGATTCTCCTTATCTTCCCAAGCTCTCTCACATTCTGTCTTTGTTCTCCTGACTTCCATCCTCAACGTAATGTTATGTCCCTTCTATTCCGCAAGGAACACGCTACACCTCAGTTGCCCGGACCATACATACGCCTCCTTATTCTTGACCAGAGTCTCTATACCCCTGGTCCACCAGGATTCCCTCACCCTATCTGTAAATTGTCCCTGGTGTGTGTAGGTTGGCCAGTGTATGGGGTGATAATGGTCGGCGCGGACTCGGTGGGCCGAAGGGTCTGTTTCCGCGCTGCATCTCTCTAAAGCCTGGCCAGTTAGATACCAGCTGGTCACCAACTGGGCACTAATGTAGGAGGTTGGCCGGGGGATCAGGTCAGATGTTAAGGCATATTTAGATTCCGAATTTCACACCAGAAATAATTCATGTGAAATTCGAAAATGAGGGAATTATGCTTGAAAAAGCTGCAACGTTGATCAGCTCTAACGTGTGAAAACAAGTGCTCCATTTACACTGACTTGTGACGTAAACTACAGATGTTGGCAGAGATTAACACAATATCAGATCTCTGTCGGTGCCTCTCACACACACACAGCTCCAGAACACTGCCCAGTCCACCCTCTGACTCAACATCAGTCCCTTCCCACAGCCCATGTTAATGCCACAGGTGAGTGACCCACAGGTGAGTGGCCCGCAGGTGAATGATCCACAGGTGAGTGATCCACAGTTACTCACAGGTGAGTGTGTTCCACAGGTGAGTTACTCACAGGTGAGCAGACCACAGGTGTGTGACCCACAGATGAGCGGTCCACAGGTGAGTGACTAACAGATGAGTTACTCACAGGTGTGTGACCCACAGGTGTGTGACCCGCAGGTGAGTTATCCACAGGTGAGTGATCCACAGGTGAGTGGTCAACAGGTGAGTGTCAGTGAGACCCGCATGTTCTGACTCTCACGGCTCCCGTGTTGTAGGCAAGTTCTGAAGGGAATGGGGCGAGTGGGTGGAGGGGGATGAGGCGTTGTTGAACGGGGGAGGTGGAGGGCGTAGAGGAGTGGATGGAGAGCAGTTGAGGCGAGATGGGGTAGGGGAGGTGGAGGGGAATGTAGAGTGGGTGCTGCGGCGAGTAGGTGAAGAGCGAGGTGGAGGGAGTTGAGGCAAGTAGGGGGTGTTAGCGGGGAGGGGGGTGAGGAGAGGGGGAGGGGGAGGATGTTGAGGAGTAGGTGAGGGAGTGGGGATGAGGAGTGGGTGGAGGGGGGATGATCTTGTATCGGGCCCAGACCAGTCATAATGACGGGAGGGAGTGTGTGTGTGTGTGTGTGTGTGTGTGTGTGTATGTGTGTGTGTGTGTGTGTGTGTGTGTGTGTGTGTGTGTGTGTGTGTGTGTCTGTGTCTGTGTCTGTGTCTGTGTCTGTGTCTGTGTCTGTGTCTGTGTGTGTGTGTGTGTGTGTGTGTGTGTGTGTGTGTGTGTAGGCAGGCAGCAGTGCATCGCTCGAATGCTGCATGAGATTCAGTCGCATTGTGCCATGCAGGAACAATGCATTGCTGTCACGGGGTGTGTGTGTGTGTGGTGTGTGTGTGTGTGTGTGTGGTGTGTGTGTGGGTGTGTGTGTGTGTGTGTGTGTGGGGCGGGAAACAGCCTACTGGCGGCTTCTCAACCGTTGCTGGAGGAAACGGAGGAGACAGGATTGTCTGAATTACCCTCAGGGAGTGTGAAGCCAGATGCTGGGGCTGGAGGGAACACACAGCAGCCAGTCCTGCCCCTCACCTTCCCTGTTCCACCACGTGTGTACCTCAGTTCACTCACCCTTACCAGTCAGAGCATTGAGGAGAGAAGTTGGGAGGTCATGTTGCAGTTATATAAGACGTTGGTGAGGCCACATTGAGAGTATTGTGTTCAGTCCTGGGCACTGTGTTCTAGGAAAGATGTTCACAAAAAGCTGGAATAACTCAGCGGGAGGCAGCGTCTCTGGAGAGAAGGAATGGGTGACGATTCAGGTCGAGACCCTTCTTCAGACTGTGTTGATCTTCAGTTTAAACCAGCATCTGCAGTTCCTTCTTACACATAGGAAAGATGTTGTCAAGCTGGAAAGTGTAGAGAAGTTTCACGAAGATGTTGCAAGGACTAGAGGGGCTGAGCTAGCAGGAAAGGTTGAGTAGGCAGGGGGCTCTTGGAGTGCACGAGAATAAGGGGTGATCTTGCAGAGGTGTATAAGATCAAAGAAATGCAGCCTTTCACCCATAGTAGGGAAATCAAGAAGCAGATGACAGAGGTTTAAGGTTAGAGGGGAAAGATTTTATCGGAAGGGTGACTTTTTCACACAAAGGGTGGTGGGTGTATGGAACGAGCTGCCGGAGGAGATAGTTGAGGCAGAGACAATTGCAACATTTAAAAAAACATTTGTACCTGTACATGGACAAGAAGGTTTTAGAGAGATGTGGCCCAAATGCGGGTAGGTGGGAGTAGTGTAGAATGAGCATGTTGGATAAGTTGGGCCGAAAGGCCTATTTACATGCTTTGTGACTCTGTGGCCCCAACTCACCTCCATGTCTATATGCATTCCTGATCCACGCACCCAATCGCCACCCTGAACTATGCTCCAGCCCCACTGCACGCTGGTGGAGCAGTAGAGTTTTCTCCGCACAATGCCAGAGACCCGAGTTCAATCCTGACTGCGGGTGCTGTCTGTACCAGGTTTGTTCGTTCTCTCCGTGACCACGTGGGTTTTCTCCGGGTGCGCTGGTTTCCTCCCACACTACAAAGATGTACAGGTTTGTGGGTTAATTGGCTTTGGTAAATTGTCCCTAGTGTGTAGGATAGTGCTGGTGTACAGAGATCGATAGTCAGCGCTGATTCAGTTGGCCCACAGTCCTGTTTCCATGCAGTATCTCTAAATTAAACTAAAGTAAAAACGCTGACCACAGCAAGTCTGCAATCCCTCTGTCACATCTTCTGCTTTAATTCCCAGCTTTTGCACCAACCATCTGCCTATCGCCCTCCTCCCCCTCATCTGTGACCATCTATTACTTGCCACACTTTGTCCCACCCCTCCTCTCTCCCACGTTCCTTTCCCCCCTCCCCCCACCCCAAAATCAGTCGGAAGAAGGGTCCTGACCCGAAACGTCACCAATCCATGTTCTCCAGAGAGGCTGCCTGTCCAGCTGAGTTACTCCAGCATTTTGTATCCAACTATCATCTTCTACGGATCGTGTCTGGTTACACTATAGACACGCTATACACTATCACGGTTACCTAGCATTACACATATTAATGTATTGTATTATTGATTATTCCATCTTATCTGTGTGTCATTGCGTTTACAGTACATGCTTGTTAAGCTGCAGCAACCTGGCATTTCATTGTTCCGTTGTGGGTACATATCACAATAAATCACTCTTGACTTGATAGGTAAGTGATGGACATAAATTAAAGCACAACTTTAATAAAAAGGAGGACAAGACTCTTTACAGAAAGGAAATAATGTTCATGGTGAGAGGGGATTGCATCGGAGGAGTTTCCCAAGTGGATTCAGGAATAAATGACTTTTGTTGTCCTGTACCATTTCTATGATTCTATCTCATGGTGTGATTGTTTGCAAATACAATGTTGAATTGGAGAGGCCATCTCGCAACCGCTGCCTCGACACAGACCTTCCCACACACACCTCCTCCAACCAGAGTTTGACCCTCCAGATGGGAGAGAATTAAGAAGGACCTCAATGGCAACATATTTAGACAGATAAATGAATAGGGTCTACAAGGATATGGGCCAAATGGGACTCGGCCATTATGCCACCTTGGTTGGCATTGACAAGGTGGACCGAAGGGTCTGTTTCCGTGCTGTACAGCTCTGTGACTCTAGTAGCCCAACAGCCCATGTGAAATGTAAATAACAACATTGCCCTCTCCATCTCTGGCAGCTACTCCAACATCCTCCGGCACTAGACATTATTCATGTTACCCCCTTTTTCATGTATTTGTACACTGTGGATGGCTCGATTGTGATCGTGTATTGTCTTTCTGCTGACTGATTAGAAAAAGCTTTTCACCGTACCTCGACAATAAACTGAACTCAACTCAATCAAACGCTGTTTGACTCCTCGCCAAGCCGAGCTTGAGATGAATGAGAACGGGAACATACAGAAGCTGGAAATGTGACTAAGGTGAGAAGATGCAGGCGGGAGACACCAATGACAGGCTCACAGTTTTAATGAGGCATGATCTGCTCACAGCGCAGAGCTGAGCTAAAGCTGACCTTGTCAATCCCTGGGCCCCTGCCACCTCTCCATGGGAGAGTGCTCACAGATGGTGTGGGAGGGAATTGGCTGGGCTTCAGGAAGAGCAACAGAACTCCCAACCTGGGCTCAACGCTAACCACCAGTGAGGCAGAGCAGGCAAGAGTACCGAGGCTGAGGACGGTTCAGACAGCAACTTAGGACACGTCAGGCAGCAAAGCTGAACAAAGCTCCCAACTGCCTGTGAGGTCAAAGACAATGCCAGCAAGTGTGAAGTGCTGCACTTCAGGAGGTCGAATGCAAGAGGAAAATGTACAAATAATGAACTCTCCTCCTCCCTCCACCCTCCGCTCCCCTCTTCACACTCGTTTCCCCTCTACCTCTTCCCTTTCCTTCTCTCTCACACCTTCTCCCCGTCCTTGCTTTTGGATTTCCACCCTTCCTCCCTTTCCATCTGTCTTCCAACTCTCTCATTTTCTCCATCAATCTCTCTCTCACAGTCACAGAGTTGTACAGCATGGAAACAGGCCCCTCAGCCCAACTTACCAATGCAGACCAACTTCATTCATTACCCATAGATTCTCTGCACCTCTTCCTCGGTCTTGATCCCCCCCCTCCCCCACCCCCAGCTCCTAGAGAGTCATAGAGTGATACAGAATGGTGACAGGCCCTTCTACCTCCTCTGGTAGCGTTTTCCATACACCCACCACCCTTTGTGTGAAAAAGATACCCCTCAGGTTCCTATTAAACCCTTTCTCCTTCATCTTAAACCTATGCCCTCTGGTCCTTGATTCACCTACTCTAGGCATGAGACTGTGTACATCTGCCCGACCTATCCCACTCATGATTTTATGCACCTCTATAAGATCACTCCTCATCCTCCTGCGCTCCAGGAAATAGAGACCCAGCCTACTCAACCTCTCCCTTCAGTCCAAACCTACTCATCCTTTCCCAACAGCTCAGACCCATCTCCCCCATCCCACACGACGCTGCATACCCCCCTCTCTAGCCCTGTTCCTGCACAAGGTGGAAGGGGACCAGTTGCTATGGTTACAGAACCATTTGCGACCATTTGGCCTTGACCCCCCCCCACACACACACACACACACTCCCCATCCCGCCCGGTCTGAGCCCCCTCCGCGTCCCCAGCAACGGCACTGTGACAGTTCCCGGGACACCACGCAGTCCGTGGCCAGCTCCGCGCTGGGGCGGCGCAGGAGAACGAGTAGCTCCGCTGGGGCCGTGCAGGAGAACGAGTGGCTCCGCGCTGGGGCCGTGCGGGGAACGAGTGGCTCCGCGCTGCGGACGCACGCGTCGGGCAGCTCCGCGCTGGGGACGCGCGGGCGAGCTGCAGCTCCGCGCTGAGGACGCGCGGCCGGCGGTGCGTGTCAGGCGGCGCTCGCTGTTGTGCAGCGCGGAGCGGCTCGGATCGGCGCGGCTGCAGTCGCCCATGCGGAGGCAGGATGAGGCGGGGCGCTGGCGGCCGTGCTCTGCTCCGGGCTCCTCGCCTCTGTCCTCGCCGCCTTCCCCAGCAGCCTGCAGATCGGTAAGTCCCCGACCCCCGCCCGCACCAGCTCCCCCACCCCACCGACCCTCTCCCCCCCCCACCACCAACCCTCTCCCCCAGCCCCGCCCCCGCCCCCTCCCCCCCCACCTCCCGACCCTCTCCCCCTCTCCCCCCCACCAACCCTCCCACCCCACTAAACCCCCCGTTAAAACCCTCTCCCCCCCCCACCAACCCTCTCCCCCCCCCCCCACCGACCCTCTCCCCCACCCCACCGACCCTCTCCCCCCACCTATCTCCCCGTCCCCCTCCCCCACCACCAACCCTCTCCCCAGCCCACCGACCCTCTCCCCACCCCTCTAACCCTCTCCCCCACCCACCGACCCTCTCCCCCAGCCCCCGACCCCCACCGACCCTCTCCCTCACCCCCACCGACCCTCTCCCCCACCCCCCACCCTCTCTATCCCCCGACCCCCGCCCTCTCCCCCAGCCCACGACCCTCTCTCCCCCACCCCACCGACCCTCTCCCCCACCCCCACCGACCCTCTCCCCCAGCCCCCCCACCCCCCCCCGACCCTCTCCCTCTCCCCACCGACCCTCTCCCCCCCCCCTCTCCCCCCCCCCCCACCAACCCCCCCCACCCCCGCTAACCCTCTCCCCCCCACCAACCAACCCTCTCCCCCACCCCCGCTAACCGCTCCCCCCCCCCCCACCGACCCTCTCCCCCCCCGCTAACCCTCTCCCCCATCCCCGCTACCCCCCCACCCCCACCTCCCCCCCCCACCGACCCTCCCCCACCCCACCGACCCCCTCTCCCCCACCCCACCGACCCTCTCCCCCCCCACCCCCTCCTCCCCCAGCCCCCTAACCCTCTCCCCCCCCCACACCAACCCTCATCCCCCCCCACTAACCCTATCTCCCCCCCGTTAAACCCGTTCTCTCCCCAACAACCCTATCTCCCCGCCCTCCTAACCCCCCCCCCCCCCCCCCCACCGCCAACCCCCTCCTGCCCCCTCCCCCCCCCCCCCCAACCCTTTCTGCCCCCCATCCCGCTAGCCCCCTCCCTTGCCCCCGCCAACCTCACTCCTCACCCCCCGTTCTTCTCCCCCATCGCTCAGCATCTCTCTCCCCTCCCCAGGCGCTCTCTTCCCCAAACAACACTCGCAAGAATATTCCGCCTTCCGCTTCGGGCTGTCATTCTACAACACGGACACACTGTACAAACTCATCACCCAGACCGAGAGTGTGGACATCGGCAACAGCTTCGCCGTCACCAACGCGTGTGAGTGAGGGTCGGGGCGGGGGAGAGCACCGGGGGAGAGAAAGCTAGCGAGGGGAGAGAAAGCTAGCGAGAGAGCGGAGAGAAAACGGCGAGAAAGAGGGGGAGAGGGAGAGAAAAGATAGAGGGGAGAGAGAAGATCCGGGGGAGGGTGAAAGGCGAGAAGTGCAGATAGAGAGGGGGAGGACCTGTGGTGGGGTGCGGGGGAGGAGAGTAGCGATGGGGGAGGAAAGGTTTATTGTGGGGGTGGTCGGCGCTGCGGGTGTTGTTGGGGGAGCCGGCCCGGGTCACTGCTTGTTGCTGAGCTCTGGGTTGTTTGCGGTTTATGGATCCTGGAAGATTGCGGTGGGAATGAGCGGTCGCCCCCTCCCCCATCTGTCCCTCCCTCCCTCCATTCTCTCTCCCCTCCTCCACTATCCCTCCCCTGTCTCCCCCCCCCATTCCCTCCCCCCCCCACACGCACCCCTCAAACCGCACCGCGCACCCAGACCCGTTCCCCACAGACCACAGTCACAGAGACAATGTTAGGCAAATATACATGCCTGGAGAGGCATCCACATGTATACACGCACACATGTATAGATACAGAGACACACGTGCATCCTCATACACACTGTAAAACACACGCACACACAGTAAAATACACATGCACACACACAACAGCACACACACACACACACACACTGTAAAGCACACACGCACACACAATAAAATACACATGCACACACACAGCAAAACACACACACACACACATACACAGCAAAACACAGACACACACTCACACTGTAAAACACACACACACATACAATAAAATGCACACACAGTAAAACACACACACACTATATAACACACACACATATAATATAACACACACACACTATAAAACAAACACACACAGTAAAATGCACACAGTAAAACACACCCACACACACACACACACACAGCAAAACACAGGAGCACACAGTAAAACTCACACACGTACACACAGTCCAACTCCCACACTGAAAGACACACACACAGTGAAACACACACGCACAGTAAGACACACACACGCACAGTAAGGCACACATGAAACCCATCGGTAATCTAATTTAAAATCAGCCCATGGTTTTGATGGTCAAGCATTGTTTGAAGGTGGAGTCACAGATAGATGGGGAGGTCAAAAGGCTTTCAGAACATTGGCCTTCATCAGTCAGAATATTGAGTATGGAAGTTGGGGGGGGTCAAGATACATTGCACAAGACATTGGTGAGGCCGCATTTAGAGTATTGTGTTCAGTTTTGGCCACCCTGTTATAGGAAGGATGTAAGTAAGCTGGAAATGGCACAGAGAAGATTTTTGAGGATATTGCCAGGACTCGAGGGCCCGAGTTATATGGAGAGGTTGAGCTGTTTAGGACTCTATTCCATGGAATGCAGAGTGAGGGTGGGGCAGGGAGGGGTGTGGGATGGGGTGATCTTATAGAGGTGTATTGGATCATGCGAGGAATAGATGGGGTAGATTCACAGTGTCTTGCCCAGAGTGGGCAAATCAAGAACCAGAGGACAGGTTTAAGGTGAGGCAGGAATGAAGAGAAACCTGATGGGTAACCTTTTTTCACACAGAGGGTGGTGGGTATTGGTGTGGGAAAGTGGGGGGGGGGGGGGGGGGGGGGGGTGGCAGGGGAAGAGTGGGGGGGGGGCAGGGAGAGGGCAGGGAGGGGTGTGGGATGGGGGAAGCGGATGGGGAAGAGGGGGAGTGGGGAGAGTGTGATGGGGAGCAGGGGGAGGGCAGAGAAGGAGAGAGAGCAAGGCAGAGGAGAGTGGGATGGGGAGAGCAGAGTGGGGGTAGAGAGGGGAGGGAGAGGGGAGGGGAGAGAGCGAGGGGTGAGGGAGGGATGTGGAAAAGTGGGAAGGGGCTGAACCAGGAGGGGGGAGAGCAGGGGGGGGGGAGAGAGAGCGAGGCGGGGGAGAGTTCGATGGGGAAGAGCAAGGAGAGGAGGGAGGGGAGAGAGTGAGGCGGGTGAGTGGGGAGGGGACAGAGTGAGGCGGGGGAGAGCGGGGAGGAGGGAGAGCGGGGCGGGGAGAGTTCAATGGGGAAGAGTGAGGAGGTGGAGAGCGGAGATGAGGGGACGGGGGAATGCAGAGCGGGGGCAGTGGGGAGTCGGGGAGAGTGGAGCATGGAGGGGGAGAGCAGGAAAAGGGTAGTGGCATGGAGGCCATTCCTTGTCCACTTTCCCAGATCCTGCTGTACCTTTACTATCACTAACATACGTATATGCATATAAATGATCTATTCAGGTGAGAATGTATGCATACACACAAATATAAATATAAATATATATATGTATGTATTTACACACACACATATACGCATACACACATATAGACATATACACCCAAGCACACACTTGCACGTGCACACTCATACACGCGCACACACAGAAAAACACACCCATAACACACACACACACACACACACACACACACACACACACACACACACACACGCACACACACACACACACACACACACACACACACACACACACACATGTATATACACACACACATGTATACACATGTATAAACACACACACACATGTATATACACACACACACTAACACACACATATATATACACTCACAGTCACGTACTTGGCCTGGGTGCTGTGGAGGTAGTTTGAAGTTGTCGGTGCACACACACCCTCGCAGAGTGATTTTAGTTTAGTTTCAAGATACAGCGTGGAAAAAGGCCCTTTGGCCCACTGAGCCTGCACCGACCAGCGATCTTAATGCACATTAACACCATTCTACACACTAGGAACAGTTTACAATTACACCAAGCCTACAAACCACCAAGTCTTTGGAGTGTGGGAAGAAACTGGAGCACCCGGAGAAAACTCACGCGGTTACAGGGAGAACGTACAAACTCCATACAGACAGCAACCGTAGTCAGGATCTCTGGAACTGTAAAGCAGCAGCTCTGCCGCTGTGCCATCATGCCTCTGTGCCACTGTGCCACCCTGTGAGTTGTTGCTGCCACACTCACCCAGGCAGAGAGATAGCTTCATCACCTGCAGACCTATGCCTCTTGTAGAGGGGCGGTGGGTGTCGGAGTGAGTGACCTGTCCTCGGAGCCACCAGCTGGTGCCGATGAGGCCAGTGTATCGGCCATGTGTGATGTGGTCAGGGCTGGGAGGTAGGATTTTCTCAGGCTGGACATTGCCCTCCTCCCCCCGGTGTGATTGCTCTCAAGGCGGCTGCCGGCCCCATGAGCAGTTTGCCAGGTCTTGTGCGTCTGGGACTAGGGGCTCGTTTGTATTGTATGGTTAGCTATTGCCGTGTGTACTGAGGTACAGTGAGAAGTCTTGACCTATCCTGTCAAATCATACCATTCATGAGCACAGTTCAGTTTAGTTTATTGTCACGTGTACCGAGATACCTTGAAAAGCTTTTGTTGCGTGCTAACCAGTCAGAAAAAAGACAATACATGATTACAATCGAACCATTTACAGTGTATAGATACATGATAAGGGAATAACATTTAGTGCAAGATAAAGCCAGCAGTCCAGTCAAGGATAGTCCATGGATAATCAAAGAGGTAAATAGTAGTTCAGCACTGCTCTCTGGTTGTGGTGGGATGGTTCAGTTGCTTGATAACAGCTGGGAAGAAACTGTCCCTGAATCTGGTGGTTTTCATACTTCTGTACCTTTTGCCTGATGGGAGAGGGGAGAAGAGGGAGTGGCCAGGGTGCGACTAGTCCTTGATTATGCTGCTGGCCTTGCGGAGGCAACGTGAGGTATAAATGGAGTCAAATGGAGAAGGGAGGTTGGTTTGTGTGATATTCTGGGCTACGTCCACAATTCACGGCAATTTCTTGCTGTCTTGGATGGAGCTGTTCCCAAACCAATCTGTGATGCATCTGACAAAATGCTTTCTATGGAACATCTGTAGAAGGTAGAATTGTCGGGGACAAGCCAAACTTCTGAGGAAGTAGAGGTTGTTGGTGATATTGACTTCTAGGAATTTGAAGTTTTAAACCATCTCTAATTCGACACCGTCAATGCAAACTGTGGCATGTGGACCACTTCACTTCCTGAATCCATCATTATCTCCTTTGTTTAAGAAAGAACTGCAGATGCTGGTAAAATCGAAGGTGGACACAAAAAGCTGGAGTAACTCAGCGGGTGAGGCAGCATCTGTGGAGAGAAGGAATTGATGACGTTTCGGGTCGAGACCCTTCTTCGGACTGATGTCAGGGGAGGGACAAAGATAGAATATAGGCGGAGACAGTAAGACTGGTGGGAGAACTGGGAAGGGGAAGGGGATGGAGAGTGAAAGCAAGGACTATCGAAAGCAAGGGCTATCCAAAATGGAAGACCAGCACCTCATATTTTGCTTGGGTAGTTTACACCCCAACGGTATGAAGTCAATGTTCATACCGTTGAGGTGTAAACTGCCCAAGCAAAATATGAGGTGCTGTTCTTCCAATGTGTGCTGGGCCTCACTCTGACACTGGAGGAGGCCCAGGACAGAAAGGTCAGATTGGGAATGGGACGGGGAGTTGAAGTGCTGAGCCACCGGGAGATCAGGTAGGTTAAGATGGACTGAGCGGAGGTGTTCTTGCTGATGTTGAGAGAAAGATCGCTGACCCATCTCGACACCAGGACATGAGGATTTCAATCATATTCGGCCCACAATGGTGGTGTCATCCGCGAATTTGTAAATCAAATTGGATTTGTACATGGCTGCACAGTCGTGGGTTTACAAGGAGTAAAGAAGGGAGCTGAGAACACATCCTTGTGGAGCACCAGTTGAGGATTATCGTGGAGGATGATTTGTCCCCTATCCTCACTGATTGGGGTCTGTTGATCAGGAAGTCGATGATCTAGTTGCACACAATCAAACCACATACAGGTATGAGTATTAGAGTGCAGAGTACAGTGTTACTGCGTTATAGCACAGTTACACAGAAAGTGCAGATTGGAAAAAGTGCAAGGTCCAAACATGAGGTAGGTTGGAAGATTGAGACTACACTCGAGCTTATAGAAGGGTCGTTCAGAAGCCTGATAGGGGAGGGGAAGAAGCTGTTCCTGATTTTTCTGATGCATTTACAAGCATTTATATCTTCTGTCTTATGGGAGGGGGGAGAAAAAGGAATGAGGGGGTGGGACAAGTCTTTGATTAAGTCAGCTGCTTTCCCGAGGCAGTGAGAAGTGTAGATGGAGTCGATGGTGGGGAGTGTGGTCTGTGTGAAGCACTGGGCTACATCCACAACTGTGAATTTTTGCGGTCTTGAGCAGGACTGTTTCCATATCTGACAGTATATTTCTACCATGCCTCTGTAGAAGTTGATATGAGTTGTTGGAAACAGGCCAGGTTTCTCTGGTCTCCAGAGGAATGAGCTGGCAATGTGCTTTCTTGGCCATCGTTTCAATGTGATTATTCCTCAGAATAAAAGGACGTTCCTTTAGAAAGGAGACGAGGAGGGATTTCTTTAGTCACATGGTGGTGAATCTGTGGAATTCTTTGCCACAGAAGGTTGTGCAGGCCGTCATTGGGTATTTTTAAGGCAGAGATAGATAGATTCTTCATTAGGACGGGTGTCAGGGGTTATGGGGCGAATGGGGTTGAGAGGGAGAGATAGATCAGTCATGATTGAAAGACAGAGTAGACGATGGGCCGAATGGCCGAATTCTGCTCCTAGAATGTATGAATTTATGACAAATTGTTATTGATATTTATGCCCAGAAACTTGAAGCTCTCAACCATTTCCACGTCACCACCATTAATGCTGAGTGGGGCATGTTCTTCTACACACTTCCTGAAGTCACTAACTAGCTAGCTTATCTTGCTCACATCGAGGGAGAGTGCGATGTCCTGACACCATGTCACTAACTTCTCTGTCACCTTCGTGTACTCTGTCTCATCATTGCTCATGAGTCGGCCACTACAGTGGTGTCATCTACAAAGCTGTAGACGGAGTTATACAGAGTGTAAGTGCAAGGGGAGTATAGTAGGGGGCTAAGAATACATCCTCACAGGCCGCTGGTGTTGAGAGTTACTGTGGAGGAGGGGTTGTCACCAATCCTCACTGATTGCGGTCTGTGGGTCAGAGTCGAGGATCCTGTGTGAAGAGGGAACTGATTCCTAGGTCCTCAGGCACGGATCAGCATTGGGACCAAGGGGTCGTGGTGAACCACAAACCCTGCCCATGGTTGACCAGTCCAGGGGTCAGGGATCAAGGTGGACCTTCCCCAGGTGTCTTCCCTGCATCACGGACCACCTCCTCCCATGGGAACGGCACTCCTGGGGATGTGCCGGAACAATGTCAACACCATCGGGGGGGGGGGGGGGGGGGGGGGTAGACCCGGGGAGCACACCCGCCTTAGGCTGGGTCCCGGGCTTCCCTATTGCCCCCCTTCCCCCCCCCCCCCCCCCACCCACATGTTGTGAGAGGAATGAAAGGGGAAGGGCACATCTGCTCAGTCCATCTAGACCTACCTGATCTCCTGGTTGCTAAACACTTTAAAGACCCCCTCACATTTTCATACCAACCTTTCTGTCCTGGGCCTCCTCCATTACCAGACCAAGGCCACACACAAATTGGAGGAACAGCACCTCATATTTTGCTTGGGCAGCTTACATTTGTATGTATTTAATTTCCCTAACTTCAAATAACAATTGCATTCCCTCTGTCTCCATCCCTCCCCCATCCTAGTTCTCCGACTAGTTCTACTGTAATCCTGGTTAAATATTACTGATTATATGTCTCCTTGTAACCTTCAGCTCAGTGAACAATGAACCATTCGACATTTCCTTATCAGCATCTGCTTTAATCTGTCGTTTTCTCACCATACCCTTCCATATCTCTAGGTTCCCTCTCCACTGACTCTCAGTATGAAGATGTTTATGGTGTACAGAGGGATCTTGGAGTCTGTCCACAGCTCCTGTGTGCATGTGGAGAAGATGGTTCCACTAATCAGAGAGTCTAGGACCAGAGGCAATAGCCTTAGAATGAAAGGGTGTTCCTTGGGAATGGAGATGTTGGAATTTCTTTAACCAAAGGATGGTGAATCTATGGAATTCATTGCCACAGGCGATGATGGAGACCAAGCCATCGAGTATTTTTAAGATGGAGATTGGCAGATTCTTCATTAGTACGGGTGTCAGGGGTCATGGGGAGCAGGCAGGAGAATAGAGTTGGGAAGGAAAGAAAGATCAGACAGAATTGAATGGTGGAGTAGACTTGTTGGGCTGAATGGCCTAATTCTGCTCCTACATCTTAAGGGCGTGTTCCACCAGCATGCGACTACATGCAGCGAGCGCGACCTAACGTGGTCGCTTGAGCCGTACGGCCTCGCGGGGCCAGTCCCACTTAGATCGCCGGAGCCGTATAGAGTTGTGCGGGGCTGGTCCGGACATGGCGCGGGGCTCCGAAAAACTGACACTGTCCAAAAATCCCGCGCGGCAACAGCCTGCCGGCCCGCACCCGCTTTGAGGCCGTACACAGCGTCTCGATGTCGTACACAGCATCTTGACGGCGTACGCCTAGCACGTGGCGTTGTGCGATGACATCACCGCCCGGCATGCTGTTGCGTGATGACGTAACCGCCCGACGCCGTGCGACGTCCAAATTCAGTCGGCCCGCCTCCTGCCCAGCTGATTGGTGAGTATGATGTCGGGACCAGCTCCAGACGGCTCCGCGGTTGGAAGTGGGACCGGCCCCGCGAGGCCGTACGCCTCAAGCCACCACGTTTGGTCGCGCTCGCCGCATACAGACGCATGCTGGTGGGACAGGCCCTTTATGAACATGATCTCCTTGAATGTGGCAACACAAGTAGTCAGAGTGGTAAAGGGCATAGGGTATGCTTCTGTTCATTGGTCGGGGAATGAGTACAGGAGTCAGGAAGTCATGCAGTTCTATAGGGCTTTGGTCAGGCTGTGTTTAGAGTATTGCGTGCAGTTCTGGTCACCTCATTACAGGAACGCTGGAGAGCGTAGAGAGCAAGTTTACCAGAATGCTGCCTGGATTAGAGTGTATTAGTGACAAGGAGAGGTTGGACAGACTTGGATTGTTGTCACATCGGAGGTAGCGTGGAGATCTGATAGTGGTGCATAAAATGATGGCAGGCACAGATAGAGTAGACAGTAGAAACCTTTTTCCCCATAGTGAAATTGTTAAAGACGAGAAGGTATAGCTTTAAGGTGAGAGGGGCATAGCTTAAAGGAGATGTGTGGGAGAGTGTTGGGTGCCTGGAACGTGCTGCCAGGGGTGGGGGTGGTGGAGGCAGATACGATAGTGGCGTTTAAGAGACTTTTGGATAAGTACACGCATATGTGGGGAGTGCAGGGATATGGATCACATGCAGGCAGAGGGGATACATTTACTGGGCATCGTGTTGGGCACGGACGTGGGGGCTGAAGGGCCTGTTCCTGCGTCTGGTCCCCTGCTCCACACCGTCTTCACTTGCTATTTGTCACGTTCAGCATTTACTGCCCAATCACTGATCCTCCCAAAGTATTCCCATCCACCCAACAGAGAGAGGGACACGGGGACGGAGTGAAAGGCGGGGAGCTCCTGGAGCGGGGCCTACATCACTGCCCCGCGCGGCTTGGAATGGCCGCGGGACTCTGCGAGCGCACACCGGGGTCTCTAACACCAAGACCCGGTGTGCGACCTCGCACCACCCGGCGTGGCTTTAATGGCCGCGGGACAATCGCCATCGCCAGCCGGGGGCTTTGACTTTGACTCTGACATCGGGGAGGAGAGAGTGCAGTGGAGAGATTTTTTTTTTGGCCTTCCATCACAGATATGTGATGGATGTTTATGTAAAATGTAAATTATGTTGTGTCTGGGGTCTATTTGTGTGTAATGTATGGCTGCAGAAACGGCATTTCATTTGGACCTCCAGAGGTCCAAATGACAATTAAATAGATTGACTATGTAAAGATATGACTGACAGGTATGACGGGACTGGCATATGTGACAGAGCATTGTAGACCATAGGCAGAGTAATCTTGATGGGCCGAATGGCCGAATGCTGCTCCTATAACTTATGAGACCACTCTGTGATCTTTGGGAAACCAGATTTCTCACCGAGGTCAGCGTGGGAAATTGTAAAATATAACTGGGAGTTATTGCAAGTGAAATAAATGCTATTTCTATTTCCTAATTGACCAGAGTGTGGAATCCTGTCCCTGGTTACTGGCACAGGATAATCGTCCAAGGTCAGGTGGTTTGATATTACAAACACACATAATATCCACACTGATTGTGCAGCATAATGGTTCTCCTGAGAGAGGGACAAAGTGCTCTTCATTTCCCCAGCAATCTCTAAGCCAGCACAGACAGAGATGCTGCCAATGGCATCTGACACACACTGACATCATTCATCGCTACTGTTAGTTTCAATATTCTGGCTCATTCTTTACTGTCCTCTTAAGCAGCAGCCTCCTCCGGTGTTGTACTCTTTACTGTATTTGAGCAAGAGATACAGTACAACTACCTCTCTCTATGTGTGGCTGTAACACTGCACACTCTGCCTGCATTACCTGATGTACTCATGCAGTGTGTGATTGTACTGATGTGTGGAATGAATTGCCTGGATTGCAGGCAAACAAAGCCTTCACTATATCTCGGTGTACATGGCAACAGTAAATCAGGCCAATACCTTGTTCAAAAATGATAGGAGCAGGGTTAGGCCATTCAGCCCATTCATCATTCACCATTGCAATCTGTGAGTGACGCAGAGATTGAGCCGGAGAGAGATGAGGAGAGGCTGATGATTATTGATTATTGGTTATTTATTGACAGTGTGCGAAATCTGCCGGTAAAGCTGTAGCATGTGGGATGTTGTTTGTTATAGAGTCACACAGAAATACAGTGTGGAAACAGGCCCTTCGGCCCAACTCGTCTACACCGGCTAACAATATCCCAGCTACACTAGTCCCACCTGCCTGCATTTGGCCATATCCCTCCAAAGCTGTCCTATCCATGTACCTGTCTAACCGTGTTGTGAATGTTGGGATAGTCCCTGCCTCAACTACTTCTCCTGGCAGCTTGTTCCATGCTACGGGTCTGGGTGTTGAAACTGACAAATAGTGAGGGGATATGCTGGGAGCACCCAGGGTAGAGCACACGGGAGCAACATTGACAAGGCATCACGTCATGGGCTGGGGATTGGCCAGCATGGAAACCATGGGCCAAATGGCCCTCCCTCTGTATCCATTCTGTCATCCCAGCCTCTTAGAAACCACGTTGCCCAGGCTCTCCCCACCAGCCCCTGAAAGCTCCTCAAATATCCCTGCATGTCGTTTCGAACAGCCCAGTTGAGCTGGTACTGGCTTGTAATCGTTACATGTCTCAGACACGGTGATACACTTTGTTCTGCGTGTTATCCAGGCTGATCATGCCATACATGAACACATTAGGCAGCGCAGGAGATTGCACCACGCATGATAACATAGAAACATAGAAAATAGGTGCAGGCACCTTCGAGCCTGCACCGCCATTCAATATGATCATGGCTGATCATCCAACTCAGTACCCTGTACCTGCCTTCTCTCCATACCCCCTGATCCCTTTAGCCACAAGGGCCACATCTAACTCCCTATTAAATATAGCCAATGAACTGGCCTTAACTACCTTCTGTGGCAAAGAATTCCACAGATTCACCACTCTCTGTGTGAAAAATGATTTTCTCCTCGGTCCTAAAAGATTTCCCCCTTATCCTTAAACTGTGACCCCTTGTTCTGGACTTCCCCAACATCGGGAATAACCTTCCTGCATCTAGCCTGTCCAACCCCTTAAGAATTTTGTACGTTTCTATCACACCACGCATGATCACACCACGCATGATCACACCACGCATGATCACACCACGCATGATCACACCACGCATGATCACACCACGCATGATCACACCACGCATGATCACACCACGCATGATCACACCACGCATGATCACACCACACATGATCACACCACGCATGATCACACCACGCATGATCACACCACACATGATCACACCACACATGATCACACCACGCATGATCACAGCACGCATGATCACACCACGCATGATCACACCATGCATGATCACACCACACATGATCACACCACGCATGATCACACCACGCATGATCACACCACGCATGATCACACCATGCATGATCACACCAGGCATGATCACAACACGCGTGATCACACCACGCATGATCACACCACGTGTGCACATCAGGTGGTGCAAGTGTGAACGTAAACATAGTTCAGAATATACTGTCACATCTGCCAAGTGCAGATTGAAAAAGTGCAGGTGATGCCATAAGATAGGTTGGAAGATGGGGAATACATCACTGCTTCTGGGTCTAGTGGTGCACGCTTTCAAGCTTCTATACCTCTGCCTGACGGGGACAGGGAGGTGAAGGAATGACTTGACACTGACATGTGTGAAGAGGAGTCTCGACACGAAACGTTGCCTATTTCCTTTGTTCCATAGATGCTGCTTCACCCGCTGAGTTTCTCCAGCATGTTTGTCTACCTTTGATTTACCAGCATCTGCAGTTCCTTCTTAAACAAAACTTGACGCTGACATGGATCAGTGCACGGTGTTGGCACATGTTCACCGGCCCACATGTCTGTGCCAGGCGTGTGTGGAGCCCATACGTGAAGTCCATGTATAAAGCCAACATATGTGGATCTCCATGTGGATCTGTGCAAGCCGTGGGCAAGTTCACCGTGTGCTCCCACCGGCCACGCACGCCCCCCTCCCCCCACGTGTCCCGTGTTGCGTGTGTCCCCCCGCGTGTCCTGGTATTACGTGTGTCCCCACACCCCCCACCCCTCGTGTCCCGTATATCCCCCACCGTGTCCCAGCATTCTTCTCGCCAACATGGCTGTGTTTTCCAGTCTGCTCGCTCTTTGCTCGCGGGGTCTACGCCATCTTCGGCTTCTACGACAGGAAGACGGTGAACACACTGAGCTCGTTCTGTGGCGCGCTGCACCTTTCCTTCATCACGCCCAGCTTCCCCGTCCACACCTCCAACCAGTTTGTCATCCAGATGCGGCCCGACATCCAGGATGCCCTGCTCAGCGTCATCGAGCACTACAAGTGGCACAAGTTTGTCTACATCTACGATGCCGACAGAGGTGAGGATGGCTCTGATCCTCGCGGGTTCACGGCACCCCAGTAACTGGGGGGGGGGGGGGGGGGGTGTCACCGGGTGGGAATGCCCCAGATGTGGGTGGGTTTGTGCTGTGGGTGTGGTGTCGTCACATGAGGGGGGGATGCACGTTTCGGGCGGTGTGGTCACTGTGGTGGGAGTCTATGGTGGATGCTCCCTTGTCCCGCCAGGCCTGGCTGTGCTGCAGCGGGTGCTGGACACCAGCTGAGGAGGGGGGGGCACTGGGGTGGGGGGTCACTGGGGTTGGTCGGGGGGTCACTGTGGCGGGGGGTCACTGTGGTGGGGGGGGTCACTGTGGTGGGGGGGTCACTGTGGTGGGGGAGCTGGGCGGGAGGTCACTGGGGCGGGGGGTCACTGGGGCGGGGGGTCACTGTGGTGGGGGGTCACTGTGGTGGGGGAGCTGGCGGGAGGTCACTGGGGCGGGGGGTCACTGGGGTGGGGGGTCACTGGGGCGGGGGGAGTGGCGGGAGGTCACTGGGGCGGGGGGTCACTGGGGTGGGGGGTCACTGTGGTGGGGGAGCTGGCGGGGGGTCACTGGGGTGGGGGAGCTGGCGGGAGGTCACTGGGGGGGGGTCACTGGGGTGGGGGGGTCACTGTGGTGGGGGAGCTGGCGGGGGGTCACTGGGGTGGGGGAGCTGGGGGAGGTCACTGGGGCGGGGGGGTCACTGGGGTGGGGGAGCTGGCGGGGGTCACTGGGGTGGGGGGTCACTGGGGTGGGGGAGCTGGCGGTGGGGTCACTGGGGTGGGGGAGCTGGCGGGAGGTCACTGGGGGGTGGGGGGTCACTGGGGTGGGGGAGCTGGCGGGAGGTCACTGGGGGGGGGGGGTCACTGGGGTGGGGGAGCTGGCGGGAGGTCACTGGGGTGGGGGGTCACTGGGGTGGGGGGCTGGCGGGAGGTCACTGGGGTGGGGGGTCACTGGGGTGGGGGAGCTGGCGGGAGGTCACTGTGGTGGTGGGGGAGCTGGCGTGGGAGGTCACTGTGAGGGGGTCATAGAAACATAGAAAATAGGTACAGGAGGAGGCCATTTGGCCTTTCGAGCCAGCATCGCCATTCATTGTGATCATGGCTGATCATCCACAATCAGTAACCCGTGCCTGCCTTCTCCCCATATCCCTTGATTCCACCAGCCCCTAGAGCTCTATCTAACTCTCTTTTTAATTCATCCAGTGATTTGGCCTCGACTGCCCTCTGTGGCAGGGATTTCCACAAATTCACAACTCTCTGGGTGCAAAAGTATTTTCTCTTCTGAGTCTTAAATGACCACCCCTTTATTCTTAGACTGTGGCCCCTGGTTCTGGACTCCCCCAACATTGGGAACATTTTTTGAGAGCAGGGGTCTGTGGGTGACATGCCCCCTGTGTTCCCAGGTCTGTCGGTGTTGCAGCGGGTGCTGGACATGGCAGCGGAGCAGAGCTGGCAGGTGACGGTGGTGAGCATGGAGGCCACCACGGCAGAGGGTTACCGCCTGCTGTTCCGTGACCTGGACAAGGGCAAGGAGCGGCGCGTCATCATCGATTGTGAGGCCCACCGGCTCAACGCCATCATCACCCAGGTACCACACGGAGAGCACGGGGGGAGTATACGCGACACGCATGGGAAGCACACGGACACATGCGGTACTCACGGGGATAACATGGGTAGCACACGGGATGCACACAGGGACAACATGGGACACACACGGGGAGCACACAGTACAGACACATGGAGCAAGTGTGGCATGGTCCGGACATGCCACAGGGTGGACAGGGGATGGACACGGACCTCAGACACATGGAGGAAAGGTAATACATGCGTCTGTGGGGAGGGACATGCGTCTGTGTGACATGTCACAGGTCAGCATGGGTGGGACATTCTCATCTCCCCCCCACGCTGTCGACACGAGGACTTCTCTCTGTCTTTCAGATCATCAGCATCGGCAAACACATCCGCGGATATCAGTACATCTTTGCCAGCCTGGTAAGTGG